>NC_057812.1:543789568-543838213 GCF_018294505.1 Triticum aestivum | reverse complement strand
CTATGTGTATACCGAAGGATTGTATGATCTAAGTTGCGTTCTATCGACTATCCTAGCTTCCGCGCATGTAATACCCCCCCTAGATTTACAAGGAGTCCTAGTCGGCTACATCGGTGGAGAGGTGTCCTTCACAGATCTGGCTTCCTTGTCTTGAACGACAAGGCTTCTCGAATCTTCCTTCTATAGGGTCCATGGGCTGGCATGATGGCCCAGGGCGGAAATTGACCTAGGGTCATCAAGCCTCTACTTGGGCCGGCAATCAGCAAGGTGGGGCACCCCTGGGTTGTAGCACTAGTAATGTCCGTACATCTATAGACCATTAAACAAACAACATATATAGCTAATACTCCACACCAAGACGATTGTCGAGCATGCATCTCAAAGTATTAAGTAAAACATAGTATTGCATTAAGCATGATGACATGATGTAGATGATATATAGTCCTCACATTGTCCTCACCATGCATTTAAGGGGCAACTACACAACTATCTTTCTTATCATTAGTGGGAATAACACAATACAAGTCTTCTCTCTTTCCGTCACTTGAGCAGATTACTTGCAAGATTGAATCCAACATACTTAACTCCCTCTTGGAGATCATTCATCTAAATATTCTCGATGCAAGACTAATAGATCAGAGAGCATATATGCATATAAATTATGCATCAAAGACCTCATATGAATGCATGAATAAAAATTATATAAATTTGGTCATAAAGTGATAATTCATCACACCACAACAAATACACCATAAAGATTACATGACTGTTGAGTAAATGGGCAATTTCTCGATTAAATTAATCCACGAGTAAATCACTAGCATGACATTGACACAAATAAACGCATACTGATATTCAGTCAAGCAAACACATACTACGCTAATTGCAGAAAGATCTACGTATAACGCTAGCATGGCTAAAACAGAAAACAGTAGGAGTGGGATAAACGAGTTATATCCTCCAGTAGGCCATGCAGAGGCCGCGGCTTTGATGGCAGCAGCGGCGTCCTCGACGGCCTTCTTGTTAGCTTCAGCTTTCTCGGCGGCGGCACGTTCGGTGCCGGTGGACATGGTGATGATGAAGGCGACTCGGACGTAGAGGAAGTAGACGATCAAAAGCGAGCAATCGCGTAATCGCTGCCCAAAAACCTATTCGCCCCTCACCCCGTACAGGAACCAGAAGGGCGTGGTTTCGGAGACCTGCTCTCCCGTCGACCTTGTACGCGGCGGACGGGATGGAGTCACCGGCAGCAATAGCAACAAGGGAATGATGGTGGGCGTGCGCGTGGAGCAGATATGATCTGTTCGTGGCGGCTAGGGTTAGGAGACACCGCACACTTATATAGGCGCAAACGCGTGGAGAGACGTGGGCTCGACCCACGTCCGAATCCGTGACAGCCCATGATCCGACGTCTCAGATCGTGGCCCAGCTGTCAGAGAACTCTTCGTTAGTGACTGGCAAAAATAAGAGCGTAGGTGTGAGCTCGGCTCGGCTCAATTCCGCAACCCGCAGCGCGGCGTGTTGCGTCGTGATGAGGCGTGGCGAGGTGGGCGGCGGAGGAGGAGTGCGCAAGGGTCTCATCTCTTCTCAAGCTCCAATAGCATGTAGAAGAGAAACCCTTATAAGGAGGTCCAACTCCTCTTCCACTTCCAGGGTGGGACTAAACTTCCCACTCCACCTAGTGACAATAAACCCACATGTGCCCTTAGAAATTTTTCAGAAATTGCTATATGGGCCTAGAGCCCATCTCAAATTTCAGCAATCCCTCACCAGATCTCGAAGGCCCATTGTGTCCTCTGTTCCAATTGTTGTTTCGATATACCAGTGTTTCAGTGAAGACCTGTTAAGGTTGAGCTTCACCTAGAGCAAGTAGCTACATGCCTTCACAACTAAACAATGGACTATGCCTTGAATTGTCAGTTTGGCGTAAAGAAGCTTCACCACATGTCTTACTAGTACTGGGTTGCCGAAGGCTGACCCCTCGGGTGGAGCATATAAGTCACACTCCTTGCCTATTCATGAGCTTACTAGAGATCACCCCAATCTCATAGACCGTGACCAGCAGTCGGGCTCACATATGTGTGTTCATCCAAAGATCGCTCTGTAGGAAAGCATCTTGCTTACATAAGCTTTGGAACTCATTAAGACAATAGTCATCCTACCGTACAGTCTTGAGAGTATTGCATCTCCAATGGAGTGGGTTACTATAGTTACTCTCCTCAGTTCACCACTGGCTTGTTTTCCCAGGTCCTACTTCACGGGATCTCCGATCACATAGGTTGGGTTACCACCATGGCAACTCATGTGGGTCTCATACCCATCTCCCTCGACGCATTATCTATCACAACACGTGATAGCCCTTTCGTAAAGGGATCTGCCAGATTCTTAGCCGTATGGACATAGTCCAACGCTATCACTCCGGAGTTTCTTAATTTTCTGACAGCTTTTAATCTCATTCTTATGTGTTTGGTGGACTTCATGTTGTCCTTTGAACTCTTCACCTTGGTGATGACAGTCTGATTGTCACAGTTCATAAGGATAACCGGAACCGGTTTATCAACCAATGGCAAGTCCATCAAAAGATCTCGAAGCCGTCTCGCTTCAACACCAGATGTGTCTAATGCCGTTAATTCTGCTTCCATTGTCGATCTCGTTAAGATCGTTTGCTTGCAAGACTTTCAGGAAACAACGCCACCTCCAAGAGTAAACATGTACCTAGTTGTGGCCTTCATCTCATCAGCATCAGAGATCCAATTTGCATCACTATACCCTTCAAGTACCGACGGGTCTCCTGTATAGTGAAGTCCATAGTTCATAGTACCTTTGATAGCGCATAACTCATTCAACAGCATGCCAATGTACATCACCCGGTTTGGAAACAAACCGGCTCAGTTTGTTCACAGCAAACGCGATGTCGGGCCTCGTTGCACTCGCTAGGTACATCAATGAACCAATGATTTGAGAGTATCTCAACTGATCTATACCCGTGCCTTTGGATTTTCGAATCAACACGCTAGGATCATATGGTGTTTGAGATGGTGTGTAATCCGAATATCCAAAACGACTCAATACCTTTTCAACATAGTGGGATTGCAGAAGTGTAATCCCACCCTCATTATCTCTCAGTAGCTTGATGTTCAAGATAACATCAGCCACATCAAGGTCTTTCATCTCAAAGTTCTGAGATAGAAACGACTTGGCCTCCTCAATGACTTTGAGGTTGATTCTGAATATCAGTATGTCATCAACATACAAGCACAGTATAAATCCTTCGCCCCCACCATGGTGATAGTATACACATTTGTCAGCCTCATTAACAATGAAACCAACAGACGTCAGAGTTGTATTAAACGTATCATGCCATTGCTTAGGTGCTTGCTTTAGGCCATATAAAGATTTCACCAACCTACACACCTTCCTTTCCTGACCATCTATCACAAAGCCATCTGGCTGTTGCATGTAAATTTCCTCGTTTAGCTCTCCATTCAGAAAAGCCGTCTTAACATCCATTTGGTGGACGAGAAGACCATGCGAGGCTGCCAACGAGAGTAATACTCGAATGATGGTCAGTCTAGCCACATGTGAATAAGCGTCGAAGAAATCTTCCTCTTCTTTCTGGTCATAGCCCTTGGCCACAAACCTAGCCTTGTACTTTTCAATCGTACCATCGGGCCTAAGCTTCTTTTTGAACACCCACTTACATCCTAATGGTTTGCAACCATAGGGACGCTCAGTGATCTCCCATGTCCCGTTAGCCATGATGAAATCCATCTCGTTACGGACCACATCCTTCCAGTAGTCAGCTTCTGGAGAGGCATACGCTTCTAAAATAGAAGTGGGAGTATCATCCACGAGGTACAAGAAGAAATCATCACCAAAGGTCTTTGCAGTCCTTTGTCTCTTTCCCCTACCAAGGGTTTCCTCGTCATCCTCCTCAGGATTTTCATCATGTGTTTGTTCATAATAATCCATAGGAATGGAAGGCTCAGGAGTCTCCTCAGATTCCTGTCTAGAAGTGCTTTGCATATCTCTCATAGGAAAAATATCATCAAAGAATGTAGCATCCTTAGACTCCATAATTGTACCGACCTTCTGGTCAGGTACCTCAGATTTCACTACTAGAAACCTATAGCCAACGTTGTTCTTAGAGTAGCCCAAATTAATGCAGTCCACGGTCTTGGGTCCAAGCTTACGCTTTTTGGGGATCGGCACATTGACTTTCGCCAAACAGCCCCAAGTACGCAAGTACAAAAGTGTTGTCCTTCTCTTCGCTCATTTCTCATAGGGAGTGATCTCATTATCCTTTGTCGGAACTTTATTCAGGACATGACATGCCATCAATATAGCCTCCCCCCACCATGCATTGGATAAACCTGATGTATCTAACATGGCGTTAACCAAATCAGTTAGAGTACGGTTTTTCCGCTCGGCAACCCCGTTTGACTGGGGTGAATAGGGAGGCGTCCTCTCATGAATAATGTCATGTTCCGCACAAAAGGAATCAAACTCACTCGAGAAGTACTCTCCACCATGATCTGATCGGACTCGTTTAATTTTCTTTTCAAGTTGATTCTCAACTTCTGCCTTATAGATTTTAAAGTAGTCTAGAGCATCATCTTTAGTATTTAACAGATACACATAGCAATATCTAGTGGAATCATCTATCAATATCATGAAGTATTTCTTTCCACCTTTAGTCAACACACCATTCATCTCACAAAGATCAGAATGTATGAGTTCTAATGGTGCCAAGTGTCTCTCCTCCGCGGCCTTGTGAGGCTTGCGAGGTTGCTTAGCTTGCACACATAAAAGGCACTTAGAACCTTTGGCTAAGGTGAAAGTCGGGATTAAATCCAACTTGGCTAGCCGCATCATAACACCGAAGCTAATGTGACAAAGACGTGAATGCCAAACTTCAAATTCATTAACATTCGAATGAATATTGTTCACGACTTTATTACAAAAATATGCGAGGGAAAGGCGGAACATCCATCCGCTCTCATAACCTTTTCCAACAAAGAGTCCATATTTCGTAACAACTAATTTATTTGACTCGAAAACCAACTTAAACCCTTCTCTACATAGAAGGGAGCCACTAATGAGGTTCTTCTTGATGGCGGGGACATGCTGCACGTTCTTCAGCTGCACGATCCTTCCCGAAGTAAACTTCAGATCGACCGTGCCAACACCATGAATAGAAGCACTCGCGCCATTCCCCATCAATACGGACATGTGGCCTATGACCTGGTAAGAAGAAAACAATGAAATGTCAGCACAGACATGAACACCTGCACCTGTGTCCACCCACCAATCGGTGGACTGAAACACTGAAAAAATAGTAAATAAATTACCGTACCCAAGTGCACCATTCTCATTGTTGCCCACAATCATGTTGATATACTTGGAGTCCTATCTTGGCTTCTTGTACTTGTTAGGGCACTTGTTGGCCCAGTGTTCAACCGAACCACAAGTAAAGCAGCCCTCATCCTTCTTGTTCTTCTTGAAGGTCTTCTTACCCTTCTTCTTAAAGTCTGTATTGTGTTGGACACCGTTCTTTCCCTTGGGCTTGTGGGAGTTATGGTTCCTCTGGTTAACCGTGTTGGCAACAGAAGTTCCTTCGACCCCTTTTCCGTGTGAGTCCTTTGCCCTTGAATTCTGCTCAACACTCAGATGGCCAATGACATCCTCCACAGAGAATTCACGCCTCTGATGTTTCAGAGTGGTGGCAAAGTTCCTTCGGGAATTAAGGAGCTTAGCGATTATGCAGCCCGTGACAAATTTGCTCGGTAACTCACAGTTAAGAAGCTCAAGCTCCTTAACAATGCATATTATCTCATGAGCCTGCTCCAATACAGAACGGTTTTCAACCATCTTGTAATCGTGGAACTGCTCTATAATATACATCTCGCTCCCGGCATCGGTGGCCCCGAACTTAGATTCGAGCGCCTCCCACAAGTCCTTGGCAACATGCACATGTAAATATGTGTCGACCAGTTTATCTCCGATCACGCTAACAACTGCTCCGAGAAACACAACGGTGGCCTCCTTGAACGCCTTCTCCTGTTCAGGAGCAATCGTTCCCGTGGAGACACCGGTGACCCAGAACACATTCATAGCCGTGAGCCATAAAGTGGTCTTAGTCTGCCAACGCTTAAAATATGTACCAGTAAACTTATCCGATTTCAGTGCGGCGGCAAAGCCACTTGACGAAAAATTCCTACACATAATAGGTTTTTGGATTGTTGAGTAAATAGGCAATTTCTCGATTAAATTAATCCACGAGTAAATCACTAGCATGGCATTGACACAAATAAACGCATATTGATATGCAGTCAAGCAAGCACATACTACGCTAATTGCAGAAAGATCTACGTATAACACTAGCATGGCTAAAACAGAAAACAATACGAGCGGGATAAACAAGTTATACCCTCCAGTAGGCCATGCAGAGGCCGCGGCTTTGGTGGCAGAAACGACGTCCTCGGCGGCCTTCTTGTCGGCTTCAGCTTTCTCGGCGGTGACACGTTCGGCGTCGGTGGACATGGTGATGATGAAGGCGACGCGGACATAGAGGAAGTAGAAGATCGGAAGCGAGCAGTCGCGTAATCGCCGCCCAAAAACCTATTCGCCCCTCACCCCGTACAGGAACCAGAAGGGCATGGTTTCGGAGATCTGCTCTCTCGTCGACCGTGTACGCGGCGGACGGGATGGAGTCACCGGCGGCAGCAGCAACAAGGGAACGATGGTGGGCGTGCGCGTGGAGCAGATGTGGTATGTTCATGGTGGCTAGGGTTAGGAGACACCGCACACTTATATAGGCGCAGCCACGTGGAGAGACATGGGCTCGACCCACGTATGAATCCGTGACAGCGCATGATCTGACGTCTCAGATCGTGGCCCAGCTGTCAGAGAACTCTCCGTTAGTGACTGGCAAAAATAAGCACGTAGGTGTGAGCTCGGCTCGGCTCAATCCTGCAACCCGCGGCGCGGCGCGTCGTGACGAGGTGAGGTGGGCGGCGGAGGAGGAGTGCGCGAGGGCCTTATCTCTTCTCAAGCTCCAATAGCATGTAGAAGATATACCCTTATAAGGAGGTCCAACTCCTCCTCCACTTCTGGGGTGGGACTAAACTTCCCACTCCACCTAGTGCCAATAAACCCACATGGGCCCTTAGAGATTTTTCAGAAATTGCTATATGGGCCTAGAGCCCATCTCAAATTTCAACAATGAGATGGGTCACAATCATGTAGGGCAGCTCATGTGATCATTGTATTGAAAAACAACTAAGGGCGTTGAGAACGTGGTCGAGAAGGTGCCTGTGGGGCCCATGTGACCTTGGCTCACGCCCCATAGCCCGTGCCACAAGCTAGGAAAGGCGGTCGAGGGGATTGTTAGGAAATTAGGCAGTTCCCTTTAACATTGATCAAGACCAGCATCATCACAAGATTACTAACATGGCAAATTGCATATGACAGACTAGGAACATCTGGCATATGCGCATATGGACCAATGGTGTCAATCGAGATAGGTTTAGAACATAAGATTTCACGGGGAACTCCGGTGCTACAACGTCTTCAAACATGGTGGTGACGATGAGGTGGTGATCCGTCTTAGAGGAAGTAGTGTGTATGGATCAAGGACCCACCAAAATGTACATGACTCAAGCATGGTGAAAACGAGAAAAAACATAGCTTTTTCTGTTAAACTTGAGTTATAGGGATCCCACACTATTAAGAGGAGATCAAAGGGGTTCGTGAAAGATTTGCTCAAGTCAACATTTTCACTACATAATCACTTCTCATATGCAGCCCAAAAATCTTAGCCAAAACAGCCAACTAAAAATTGGCCATCCTCATATTTACTGCAGGATCATCCGGGTTGCTCCGGATAGCATCCTGGACGTCCAACTAGGCTACCAGGAGAAACCATAAAGTCTTCGCTAGAGCCAGATCAACTAGGGTTCAACCCAGACATCTAGCAGCAGCCCGGAAGCACCGTCCGACACTTACCCAGAGGGCCTTTTCGTCTGGGCTTCCCCAGACATACTGGACCCTTCACGGATCATCGGGGAAGGTGACTATCCATTACAGAAGTTTTTTCACCTAGTCGGATCATTCGGGAACCATCTCGGATGTCCGGCCTGAACAAACACACACAGAGCCACTTTTGGTGCCTATAATGCCTCTTGCCTATCCGCAGTTGACCAACCCGACATCTGGGTACTCACTCGGACATCCGGGTTTCCCCAGGTCGTCTGGGATGCTACCCCGATGATGACCCACAAGTATAGGGGATCTATCGTAGTCCTTTCGATAAGTAAGAGTGTCGAACCCAACGAGGAGCAGAAGGAAATGATAAGCAGTTTCCAGCAAAGTAATCTCTACAAGTACTGAAATAAGTGGTAACAGATAGTTTTGTGATAGGATAATTTGTAACGAGCAACAAGTAACAAAAGTAAATAAAGTGCAGCAAGGTGGACCAATCCTTTTTGTAGCAAAGGACAAGCCTGGACAGACTCTTATATAGAGAAAAGCGCTCCCGAGGACACATGGGAATATCGTCAAGCTAGTTTTCATCACGTTCATATGATTCGCGTTCGGTACTTTGATAGTTTGGTATGTGGGTGGACCGGTGCTTGGGTACTGTCCTTACTTGGACAAGCATCCCATTTATGATTAACCTCTATTGCAAGCATCCGCAACTACAACAAAAGTATTAAGGTAAACCTAACCATAGCATGAAACATATGGATCCAAATCAGCCCCTTACGAAGCAACGCATAAACTAGGGGTTAAGCTTCTGTCACTCTAGCAACCCATCTGAAAGGAACGATATGGTTGACTAGAGGGGGGGGGGTGAATAGGCAACTAACAATTTTTAAGCTTTTCTTTACCAAATTAAACTTCGCAACAAATAGGTTGTCTAGATATGCAACTAAGTGAGCAACCTATATGATGCAATAACAACTAGCACACAAGCAAGCAAGAGATGTAACAATAAGTAAGCTTGCAAAAGTAAAGGCACGAAATAACCAAGAGTGGAGACGGTGAAGACGAGGATGTGTTACCGGAGTTCCTTCCTTTTAAGGGGAAGTACGTCTCCGTTAGAGCGGTGTGGAGGCACAATGCTCCCCAAGAAGCCACTAGGGCCACCGTATTCTCCTCACGCCCTCACACGATGCGAGATGCCGTGATTCCACTATTGGTGCCGTTGAAGGCGGCGACCGAACCTTTACAAGCAAGGTTGGGGCAATCTCCACAACAATCGGAGGCTCCCAACAACAACACCACCACGAAGCTTCACCACAATGGAGTATGGCTTCGAGGTGACCTCAACCGTCTAGGGTGCTCAACACCCAAGAGTAACAAGATCCGCAAGGGATAAGTGGGGGAATCAAATATCCTTTGGTGGAAGTGTAGATCGGGCCCTTGTCACCCAATCCCGAGCAAATCAACAAGTTTGATTGGCTAGGGAGAGAGATCGAGCGAAAATGGAGCTTGGAGCAACAATGGAGCTTAGAGGTGGAAGAGGTAGTCAACTAGAGGTAGAAGACATCCCTTATATAGTCGGGGAAAAGATCCAACCGTTATCCACTAGTTCTGCCCGCGACTCACGGTACTACCGCTCTAAGGAAGCGGTACTACCGCGACGACGCGCGGTACTACCGTGGGTGATCACGGTACTACCGTGGCAGCTGCACAGGCCGGAACAAGCCTGAGCTAGAAGCAGTACTACCGCTGGTGCGGTACTACCGCTCCCCCTTGCGGTACTACCGCAAGGCAGGAGGGTCACGGCCTGGGAAGGGCGCGGACGAAATAAATTTCAACCGTGTCAACTTCCGCAGAAACTAGGGTGGTGCAAAAACCCGACGCGGTACTACCGCCTGAAAGGCGCGGTACTACCGTGGTAGGCACGGATGTAAAAAATTTCATCCGCGCCTACTACCGCGACGCAACGGTACTAGGCAGAAGGGCCACGGTACTACAACTCCAAAGGAGCGGTACTACCGTGAGCGCCCGCGGTACTACCGCGCAGGACGAGCGGTACTACCGTGGGTGGCGCGGATGTAAAAAATTACATCCGCCCCTACTACCGCACCGGAGCGGCACTAGGCCAAGGTACCGCGGTACTACCGCGCCAGAGGGGCGGTACTACCGTGACCTGTCGCGGTACTACCGCGTGTACTTGCGGTACTACCGCAAGTACAGCAGTAGTCGTCAGTTTTTCGCACAACAATGATAACGATGGGTAGCTCCAAAGTGCAAGGAAAGGAGGGGCAAGTGTACGTGTGATTCCACCCTACCTTTCCGACGCGGACCCCCTCTTAATAGTACGGCTCTCCTACGACTCAACTCCACCAAAGAGAAACGTAGAACAACGACGGCTTCACTAGTCTTCGAGGGGCACCGAATCATCTTGTGCCTAATGAAGAAGTATCTGTGGGACTCAAGGCACACGATTAGTCTGCACGAGTATTGTCATCAATCACCAAAACACTTAGGGATAAATATGCCCTTACACCATCATCTACTTATTACTTGACAATGCCTTCCTCTAGGCCCAAATAATGGTGAAGTGTTATGTAGTCGACGTTCACATAACACCACTAGAGGAGAGACAACATACATCTCATCAAAATATCGAACGAATACCAAATTCACATGAGTACTAATAGCAAGACTTCTCCCATGTCCCGAGGAACAAACGTAACTAGTCACAAAGCATATTCATGTTCATAATCAGAGGGGTATTAATATGCATATAGGATCTTAACATATGATCTTCCACCAATTAAACCAACTAGCATCAACTACAAGGAGTAATTAACACTACTAGCAACCCACAGGTACCAATCCCGGACTTGGAGACAAGAATTGGATACAAGAGATGAACTAGGGTTTTGAGAGGAGATGGTGCTGGTGAAGATGTTGATGGAGATTGTCCTCTCCCGATGAGAGGAGCGTTGGTGATGACGATGGCGATGATTTCCCCCTCCCGGAGGGAAGTTTCCCGGGCAGAACAGCTCCGCCAGAGCCTTAGATTGGTTCCGCCAAGGTTCCGCCTCGTGGCGGCGGAGTTTCGTCCGAGAAGATGGCTTATGCTTTTTTCCTCATTGAAAGACTTCATATAGCAGAAGATGGCCATCAGAGGGCCACCAGGGGGCCCACGAGGTAGGGGGTGCGCCTAGGGGGGTAGGGCGCGCCTCCCACCCTCGTGGGATGGGTGTGGCCTCCCTGGTGAACTTCTTGCGCTCAGTATTTTTTATATATTCTGAAATTGACTTCCATGAAGTTTCAGGACTTTTGGAGCTGTGCAGAATAGGTCTCTAATATTTGCTTCTTTTTCAGCCCAGAATCCGAGTTGTCGGCATTCTCCCTCTTTATGTAAACCTTGTAAAATAAGAGAGAATAGGCATAAGTATTGTGACATAATGTGTAATAACAACCCATAATGCAATAAATGTCGATATAAAAGCATGATGCAAAATGGACGTATCAACTCCCCCAAGCTTAGACCTCGCTTGTCCTCAAGCGAAAGCCGAAGTCGAAAAATATGTCCACATGTTTAGAGATATAGGTGTCGATAAAAGTAAAATACGGACATGAGGGCATCATGATCATTCTTAGAACATCAACTTATATAATTCTTGTCATATGATCTCTTATGCTAGAGTAATAATTCAATCACAATTTCAAGTATGAATCATAAACTTCATTGACAACTAACAAACTATAATCTCAGTCATTGGAGCAATTGCAATTTATCATAACATAGGAAAGAGTCAATATATAAGAGCTTTTCAGCAAGTCCACATACTCAACTATCATATAGTATTTCACAATTGCTGACACTCACGCAATACTTATGGGTATGGAGTTTTAATCGGACACAGAGAAAGATAGGGGCTTATAGTTTTGCCTCCCAACGTTTTACCTCAAGGGTAATGTCAACAATAATAGTTCATGAAAACTCACATCCAATTAGCCATATATACTAGGATCTTTCCAACATACTGTGCTTGCCAAAGGATAAAATGTAAAAAGGAAGGGTGAAGATCACCATGACTCTTATGCAAGGTAGGAGATAAAAGTAAAAGATAGGCCCTTCGCAGAGGGAAGCAGAGGTTTACATGCGCTTTTATGGTTGGATGCACGAAATCTTAACGCGAAATAACGTCACTTTATATTGCCACTTGTGATATGGACCTTTATTATGCAGTATGTCGCTTTTATTTCTTCCATATCACACGATCATATAAAGTTTATTTTCTCCCACACTAATAAGTCATACATATTTAGAGAGCAATTTTTATTGCTTTGCACCGATCACAACTTACTTGGAGGATCTTACTCAATCCATAGGTAGGTATGGTGGACTCTCATGGCAAAACTGGTTTAAGGGTATTTTGGAAGCACAAGTAGTATCTCTACTTGGTGCGATGAATTTGGCTAGCATGAGGGGGAAAGGCAAGCTCAACCATGTTGGATGATCCATGACAATATAATTTATCTCAGATGTAAGAAAACATAACCCATTACATTGTCTTCCTTGTCCAATGTAAACTCTTTAGCATGTCATATTTTAATGAGTGCTCACAATCATAAAAGATGTCCAAGATAGTATATTTATATGTGAAGACCTCTCTTTCTTTATTACTTCCTATTAATTGCAACGATGACCAAAACTATGTTTGTCAACTCTCAACAGCTTTTATTCATCATACTTTTTCTATGTGAGCTCATTACTCTCCATGAGATCCATATGATCTCTTTTATTCTTTTTATTTCTTTCTCTTTTCTTTTATTCACTTAAGATCATGGCAAAATAATCAATGAAGGAAGTATGCCCTAGAGGCAATAATAAAGTTATTATTTATTTCCTTATATTATGATAAATGTTTATTATTCATGCTAGAATTGTATTAACCGGAAACATAATACATGTGTGAATACATAGACAAACAGAGTGTCACTAGTATGCCTCTACTTGACTAGCTCGTTGATCAAATATGGTTATGTTTCCTAACCATAGACATGAGTTGTCATTTGATTAACGGGATCACATCATTAGGAGAATGATGTGATTGACTTGACCCATTCCGTTAGCTTAGCACTTGATCGTTTAGTTTGTTGTTATTGCTTTCTTCTGACTTATACATGTTCCTATGACTATGAGATTATGCAACTCCCGTTTACCGGAGGAACACTTTGTGTGCCACCAAACGTCACAACGTAACTGGGTGATTATAAAGGTGCTCTACAGGTGTCTCCGAAGGTACTTGTTGGGTTGGCGTATTTCGAGATTAGGATTTGTCACTCCGATTGTCGGAGAGGTATCTCTGGGCCCACTCGGTAATGCACATCACTATAAGCCTTACAAGCATTGCAACTAATGAGTTAGTTGCGGGATGATGTATTACGGAACGAGTAAAGAGACTTGCCGGTAACGAGATTGAACTAGGTATTGAGATACCGACGATCGAATCTCGGGCAAGTAACATACCAATGACAAAGGGAACAACGTATGTTGTTATGCAGTTTGACCGATAAAGATCTTCGTAGAATATGTGGAAGCCAATATGAGCATCCAGGTTCCACTGTTGGTTATTGACCGGAGACGTGTCTCGGTCATGTCTACATAGTTCTCGAACCCGTAGGGTCCGCACGCTTAAAGTACAATGACGGTTATATTATGAGTTTATGTGTTTTGATGTACTGAAGGAGTTCGGAGCCCCGGATGAGATCGGGGACATGACGAGGAGTCTCGAAATGGTCGTGACGTAAAGATCGATATATTGTACGACTATATTCGGACATTGGAAAGGTTCCGAGTGATTCGGGTATTTTTGGGAGTACCGGGGAGTTACGGGAATTCGTATTGGGCCTTAATGGGCCATACGGGAAAGGAGAGAAAGGCCTCACCCCTCCCCATGGGCTGGTCCGAATTAGACTAGGAAGGGGGGCGCCCCCTTCCTTCCTTCTCCTTTTCCATTCCCTTTCCTTCCCTCCTACTCCTACTACTTGGAAGGGCTCCTAGTTCTACTAGGAATGGGGGAATCCTACTCCCGGTGGGAGTAGGACTCCCCTAGGGTGCGCCATAGAGAGGGCCGGCCCTCCCCCTCCTCCACTCCTTTATATACGGGGGCAGGGGGCACCCCATAGACACAACAATTGATCGTTTGATCCTTTAGCCGTGTGCGGTGCCCCCCTCCATCATAGTCCACCTCACTATTACTGTAGCGGTGCTTAAGCGAAGCCCTGCGTCGGTAGAACATCAACATCGTCACCACACCGTCGTGCTGACGAAACTCTCCCTCAACACTCGGTTGGATCGAAGTTCGAGGGACGTCAGCGGGCTGAACGTGTGCTGAACTCAGAGGTGCCATACGTTCGGTACTTGATCAGTCGGATCGTGAAGATGTACGACTACATCAACTGCGTTGTGCTAACGCTTCTGCCTTCGGTCTACGAGGGTACGTAGACAACACTCTCCCCTCTCGTTGCTATGCATCACCATGATCTTGCGTGTGCATAGGATTTTTTTTGAAATTACTACGTTCCCCAACAGTGGCATCCGAGCCTGGTTTTATGCGTTGATGTAATATGCACGAGTAGAACACAAGTGAGTTGTGGGCGATACAGGTCATACTGCTTACCAGCATGTCATACTTTGGTTCGGCGGTATTGTTGGATGAAGCGGCCCGGACCGACATTACGCGTACGCTTACGCGAGACTGGTTCTACCGACGTGCTTTGCACACAGGTGGATGGCGGGTGTCAGTTTCTCCAACTTTAGTTGAACCGAGTGTGGCTATGCCCGGTCCTTGAGAAGGTTAAAACAACACTAACTTAACAAACTATCATTGTGGTTTTGATGCGTAGGTAAAAACGGTTCTTGCCCGTAGCAGCCACGATAAACTTGCAACAACAAAGTAGAGGACGTCTAACTTGCTTTTGTAGGGCATGTTGTGATGTGATATGGTCAAGATGTGATGAGATATAAGTTGTTGTATGAGATGATCATGTTTTGTTGAAGTTATCGGCAATTGGCAGAAGCCTTACGCTCCATTTGGATGTTAGCATTCAGTGTTGGTATTGGGTATTGGCATTTGTTTGGGCCGAATATCCCGAATGCCACCATTTGGTTGGCCTTGGGCATTCAGCCGTGGCATTCCGGCTCGATATCGAGCAAGCCTTCCCTAACGCAAAAAACTCCAGGCCCAATTCAGTGGGTACGTGCTCGACATCGCTAGGTATTGGAAAACAACGTCGTTCCTCCCATCCCCACTCGAGACAGGTCTCGCCGGTGAGTGCCCAGGAACGGCGACGGCGCACGCACCCGATCCCGCCCACCTCCACCTCGAGCACCGATGGCCGGCCTGCCTCCACCCCGAACTCCAGCGTCCTGGCACAGGTAGCCTATCCCGACCACCTCCACCCCGAGCTCCAGCCGCCAGTTCCACCCTCCCGCCCCGCCTCCTGCCCGAGCTCTAGCCGCCGGTTCCACCCTCCCGCCCCGCCTCCACCCCGAGCTCCGGCGGCCGGCGTGCCTCCACCCCGAGCTCCGGCGTCCGGCACCACCCTCCCTCCCTGCTTCCACACTGAGATCCGGCAACCAGTGTGCATCCACCCCGAGCTTCAGTGGCAAGGCGCATGTAGCCCATCTCGCCCACCTGGTCACCTCCATCCCGAGCTCCAGCGGCCGACGCCACCCTGTTGCCACACCTCCATCCCGATCTCCGGTGACCGGCATGTCTCCACTCAATTCCTCACTTTGACCATCCAAACAACGTTTGGCATTCAACCTCAATATCAAGTCTGTCTTCTGAATACCTAAACATCCAAACAAAAATATTGGCATTCAATCTCAATACCAATATACTCAGATATTGGTATTCAGCTCAATGCAATGCCAAGGCTCCCAATGCAAACATCCAAACAGAGTGTTATGGTTGTCTCTTTATTGCATAAGATGCAAGTGCCAAATAATTGCTTTACTTTATCGCTATGCGATAGTCATAGTTGCAAGAGCAATAGTTGGCGAGACAACCATGTGACGACACATTGATATAGATCAAGATGATGGAGATCATGGTGTCATGCTGGTGACGATGGAGATCATGACAATGCTTTGGAGATAGAGATCAAAGGCACAAGATGATGATGGCCATATCATGTCACATATTTTGATTGCATGTGATGTTTATCTTTTATACATCTTACTTTGCTTAGTTATGACGGTAGCATTATAAGATGATCTCTCACTAAATTTCAAGATAAAAGTGTTCTCCCTGAGTATACACCGTTGCCAAAGTTCGTCGTGCCCAGACACCACGTGATGATCGGGTGTGATAAGCTCTACGTCCATCTACAACTGGTGCAAGCCAGTTTTGCACACGCAGAAATACTCGGGTTAAACTTGACGAGCCTAGCATATGCAGATATGGCCTCGGAACACTGGAGACCGAAAGGTCGAGCGTGAATCATATAGTAGATTTGATCAACATAATGATGTTCACCATTGAAAACTACTCCATTTCACGTGATGATCGGTTATGGTTTAGTTGATATGGATCACATGATCACTTAGATGATTAGAGGGATGTCTATCTAAGTGGGAGTTCTTAAGTAATATGATTCATTGAACTTTAATTTATCATGAACTTAGTCCTGATAGTATTTGCATATCTATGTTGTAGTTCAATAGCTCGCGTTATTGCTTCCCTATGTTTTATATGTGTTCCTAGAGAAAACTAAGTTGAAAGATGATAGTAGCAATGATGCGGACTGGGTCCGTGATATGAGGTTTATCCCCATTGCTGCACAGAAGAATTATGTCCTTGATGCACCGCTAGGTGACTGACCTATTGCAAGAGCAGATGCAGGCGTTATGAACTTTTGGCTAGCTCAATATGATGACTACTTGATAGTTTAGTGCACCATGCTTAACGGCTTAGAATCGGGGCTTCAAAGACGTTTTGAACGCCATGGAGCATATAAGATGTTCCAAGAGTTGAAATTGGTATTTCATACTCATGCCCGTGTCGAGAGGTATGAGACCTCTGACAATACTTTGCCTACAAGATGGAGGAGAATAGCTCAACCAGTAAGCATGTGCTCAGATTGTCTGAGTACTCCAATTGCCTGAATCAAGTGGGAGTTAATCTTCCAGATAAGAGAGTAATTGACAAAGTTCTCTAGTCACTATCACCGAGTTACTAGAACTTAGTGATGAACTATAATATGCAAGGGATGACAAAAGTAATTCCCAAGCTCTTCGTGATGCTGAAATCAACAAAGGTAGAAATCAAGAAAAGCATCAAGTGTTGATGGTTGACAAAGACCACTAGTTTCAAAAAGGGCAAGGGGAAGAAAGGGAACTTCAAGAAGAACGGCAAGCAAGTTGCTGCTCAAGTGAAGAAGCCCAAGTTTGGACCTAAGCCTGAGACTGAGTGCTTCTACTACAAAGGGACTGGTCACTAGAAGCAGAACTGCCCCAAGTATTTGGCGGATAAGAAGGATGGCGAGGTGAACAAAGGTATATTGGATATACATGTTATTGATGTGTACTTTACTAGTGTTTATAGCAACCTCTCGGTATTTGATACTAGTTCAGTTGCTAAGAGTAGTAACTTGAAACAAGAGTTGCAGAATGAATAGAGACTAGTTAAGGGTGATGCGACGATGTGTGTTGGAAGTAGTTCCAAGAATGATATGATCATCATCGCACACTCCCTATACTTTCCGGATTAGTGTTGAACCTAAATAAGTGTTATTTGGTGTTTGCGTTGAGCATGAATATGATTTGATCATGTTTATTGCAATACGGTTATTCATTTAAGTTAAGAATAATAATTATTCGGTTTACATGAATAAAACCTTCTATGGTTATACACCCAATGAAAATTGTTTGTTGAATCTCAATCATAGTGATACACATATTCATAATATTGAAGCCAAAAGATGCAAAGTTAATAATGATAGTGCAACTTATTTGTGGCACTGCCGTTTAGGTCATATTGGTGTAAAGCGCATGAAGAAAATCCATGCTGGTGGGCTTTTGGAATCACTTGATTATGAATCAGTTGATGCTTGTGAACCATGCCTCATGGGCAAAGATGACTAAGACTCCGTTCTCTAGAACAATGGAGCGAGCAACTGACTTATTGGATATAATACATACTGATGTATGAGGTCCGATGAGTGTTGAGGGTCGCGGCGGGTATCATTATTTTCTGACCTTCACAGATGATTTGAGCAGATATGGGTATATCTACTTAAAGAAACATAAGTCTGAAACATTTGAAAAGTTCAAAGAATTTCAGAGTGAAGTGGAAAATCATCGTACCAAGAAAATAAAGTTTCTACGATCTGATCGCAGAGGCGAATATTTGAGTTACGAGTTTGGTCTTCAATTAAAACAATGTGGAATAGTTTCACAAACTCATGCCACCTGGAACACCACAGCGTAATGGTGTGTGCGAACGTCATAACCGTACTTTATTTGATATAGTGCAACCTATGATGTCTCTTACCGATTTACCACTATCGTTTTGGGGTTATGCGTTAGAGATAGCTACATTCACGTTAAATAGGGCACCATCGAAATCTGTTGAGACGATGCCTTATCAACTGTGGTTTGACAAGAAACCAAAGTTTTCGTTTCTTAAAGTTTGGGGTGGCGATGCTTATGTGAAAAAGTTTCAAACTGATAAGCTTGAACCCAAATCAGAGAAGTGCATCTTCATAGAATACCCAAACGAAATTGTTGGGTACACCTATCACAGATCCGAAGGCAAATTTGTTGCTGAGAATAGATCCTTTCTAGAGAAGGAGTTTCTCTCGAAAGAAGTGAGTGGGAGGAAAGTAGAACTTGATGAGGTAACTGTACCTGCTCCCTTATTGGAAAGTAGTTCATCACAGAAATCTGTTCCTGTGACTACTACACCAATTAGTGAGGAAGTTAATGATGATGATCATGGAACTTCAGATCAAGTTACTACTGAACCTCGTAGATCAACCAGAGTAAGATCCGCACCAGAGAGGTACGGTAATCCTGTTCTGGAAGTCATGCTACTAGATCATGATGAACCTACAAACTATGAAGAAGCGATGATGAGCCCAGATTCCGCAAAATGGCTTGAGGCCATGAAATCTAAGATGGGATCCATGTATGAGAACAAAGTATGGACTTTGGTTGACTTGCTCGATGATCAGCAAGCAATTGAGAATAAATGGATCTTCAAGAAGAAGACTGACGCTGACGGTAATATTACTGTCTATCAAGCTCGACTTGTTGCAAAAGGTTTTCGACAAATTCAAGGGATTGACTACGATGAGACCTTCTCACCCGTAGCGATGCTTAAGTCTGTCCGAATCATGTTAGCAATTGCCGCATTTTATGATTATGAAATTTGGCAAATGGATGTAAAAACTGCATTCCTGAATGGATCTCTGGAAGAAGAGTTGTATATGATGCAACTGGAAGGTGTTGTCGATCCAAAGGGAGCTAACAAAATATGCAAGCTCCAGCGATCCATCTATGGACTGGTGCAAGCATCTCGGAGTTGGAATATACGCTTTGATAAGTTGATCAAAGCATATAGTTTTATACAGACTTGCGGTGAAGCCTATATTTACAAGAAAGTGAGTGGGAGCTTTGTAGCATTTCTGATATTATATGTGGATGACATATTGCTAATTGGAAATGATATAGAATTTCTGGATAGCATAAAGGGATACTTGAATAAGAGTTTTTCAATGAAAGACCTCGGTGAAGCTGCTTACATATTGAGCATCAAGATCTATAGAGATAGATCAAGACGCTTGATAAGTTTTTCAATGAGTACATACCTTGACAAGTTTTTGTAGTTCAAAATGGAACAGTCAAAGAAAGAGTTCTTGCCTATGTTACAAGGTGTGAAATTGTGTAAGACTCAAAGCCCGACCACGACAGAGGATAGAAAGAGAATGAAAGTCATTCCCTATGCCTTGGCCATAGGTTCTATAAAGTATGCCATGCTGTGTACCAAATCTATTGTATACCCTACATTGTTTTTGGCAAGGGAGTACAATAGTGATCTAGGAGTAGATCACTAGACAGCGGTCAAAATTATCCTTAGTGGAATAAGGATATGTTTCTCGATTATGGAGGTGACAAAAAGGTTCACCGTAAAGGGTTACGTCGATGCAAATTTTGAGCCTGATCCAGATGACTCTAAATCTCAATCTGGATACATATTGAAAGTGGGAGCGATTAGCTAGAGTAGCTCCGTGCAGAGCATTGTTGACATAGAAATTTGCAAAATACTTACGGATCTGAATGTGGCAGACCCATTGACTAAACTTCTCTCACAAGAAAAACATGATCACACCTTAGTACTCTTTGGGTGTTAATCACATAGCGATGTGAACTAGATTATTGACTCTAGTAAACCCTTTGGGTGTTGGTCACATGTCGATGTGAACTATGGGTGTTAATCACATGGTGATGTGAACTATTGGTATTAAATCACATGGCGATGTGAACTAGATTATTGACTCTAGTGAAAGTGGGAGACTGAAGGAAGTATGCCCTAGAGGAAATAATAAAGTTATTATTTATTTCCTTATATCATGATAAATGTTTATTATTCATGCTAGAATTGTATTAACCGGAAACATAATACATGTGTGAATACATAGACAAACAGAGTGTCACTAGTATGCCTCTACTTGACTAGCTCGTTGATCAAAGATGGTTATGTTTCCTAACCATAGACATGAGTTGTCATTTGATTAACGGAATCACATCATTAGGAGAATGATGTGATTGACTTGACCCATTTCGTTAGCTTAGAACTTTATCATTTAGTTTGTTGCTATTGCTTTCTTCATGACTTATACATCACTACAAAAAAATACACTTCCGTGATGATACGTGTTTTTCACAGTAGGTCGCGTTTTTTGTCATGCATGTATATCCATGACAAATTTATGACAGGATCAAGATAGTCATACCTGTGCTGTCGTAGAAGTGTTCCATGACATTACCACAATTATCATCATGGAAGTGTCCACTTCCATGACGATAACTCGCGCGTCACAGAAGTGCTTTCGTCAAGGGTGACTAACACGTGGCATCCACCGTAACGGAACGCCGTTAAGCTATCAGGTCGGGTTTTGGATCCGATAACCCGTTGACATCCCCGGCCAATGGGGATTTTCCACGTGTAAAATCATCATTGGCTAGAGGAAACACATGACGGCTCATCGTCGGGACAGATGTCATCCACTCACTGGACAGAAGGCGCCTATGATACATCGACACATGGCATGGCCCAACAAGTTTAAATGGGCCGGCCCAACTAAAGGCCCACAAGATTTTGCGGACCATAATCGGCCGGCCCAGCTAAAGGCCCATGAGATTTTGCGGACCATGATGGGCTGGCCTAGCTAAAGGCCCACAAGATTTTGCGGGCCATAATGGGCCGACCCAGGTAAAGGCCCACAAGAGTTTTGTGTGCCGTAATGGGCCGGCCCAGGTAAAGGCCCACAAGATTCTTGCGAATCATAATGGGCCGGCCCAGCTAAAGGCCCACGAGATTTCGCCGACATTAATGGGCCGGCCCAGCTGTAGGCCCACAAGATTTTGAGGACCCTAATAGGCCAGCCCATTAACTGCCTGCCATGTTTTGGGCCAAATGCCGGCCCATATTTGATCCGATCCATTAATGGCCTGCCACGCTCCAGGCCTAATAGTGGCCCATATGAGATCCGGCCTGTTAAAGGCCTACCACATTCTGGGCCAAATTACGGCCCAGATCAGGTCCGGCCCTTTAAGAGGCTTTGTGCTCAATTATGGCCCATATCAGATTCGGACCGTCAACTGGACAATATGCTTTTGGGCCCACTTGCTAAAGGCCCACTTAGTAATTCGGCCTGATATTAGTTTTGCCCTGTTAAGGGCCCGTTTAACATTTCAGCCCTATATTAATTTCAGCCTGTTAAAAGCACGTCATATAGTTGGGCCTAACTACGACCCGGTTTGCATCTGGCCTGCTCGCAGCCGATATCTGATTCGGCCAAACAAGGACCGAGACAATTTTTTGGCCAGTTAAAAGCCTGTGATTTGATTCGCATAATCACGGGCCGGGGTTCATTTCGGGCTGCTGCTGGCCCGTGAGCTGTTCGGCACGTTTCAGGCCCAACCTACATCGTGATTGCATGACGGCCCGATTATGTACCGTAATTTTACGATTTGGCCGGTTTACTACGAAGACATGATATATATACAGTAAAATAACTGCAGCATCGTGAATAAGAAAAAAACCTAGACTATACAATAAAGAAATTACGGCATATTACATCCACTGGGCATCAAAGTTCGCCACTATGATAATAAAGCATAAGCAGACAGCAGATTACATACACTGGGCATCAAAGATCGCCACCAGTGCAAATAAACACGCCGACAAAATAATATACAAAACCGACATCACTTCAATAGAGTTCAAGAAAGGTTAGCCTTGTTGGGGAGCTGCAGCGCAAGCAGCTGAGCAAGATGATGAGACTGCGCTTGTTCAACACTTATATCTTCCTCACTCTGAAAGATAAACAAGCAGAGAGATGACAGGTTTTGCACATAAAAGTATCAGTGCTGACAATTCATCACATTTCTTACTGATGAATAAAGTGACACACTTTAAATTTGCATTAACATAATATGGTATTGGTCAGGTCAAGACATGGCAGGAAATGACATTGTGAAGGAGTTGGCAGCTTCACGACACCACTGGATTACAGATCAAGAACTCATAAGTATCAATGGTTAGTGTGCTATCAATTTATACCATTTCAGATTGGCATATAAAGATACGGTTTAAATAATAGTAGAATGATATGACATTGTTCATAGTTAAGACATTGCAGAATATGACATTGTGCTGTAGTGGGTAGGTTCACCACACCACTGGATTACGGATGAAGAACAGAAGCATACATGCAGTGCAAAAGAAGATCACCTGCTTTGTATAGTTTAATTTACATGGTATGAAGAAGGAACTTGGTTGTACAACTGAAAACTTAAATTAAGAAAGGACAAACTTTTGTTTATGAACTACATATAATAAACTTTAAACAAGCAATTTGATGCAAACACCAAAAGGAAACAGCTGTTGCAGTCATGCCTAACCAAATATATACAACAAAGTTTGAAGGCTTGAGATGGACAACCTTACATTATTGGTGAAGACAGGCTCTATAAAGGCCTTGTCCATGCTGATGGGGGCAATTCAAGAAGTTTACTGCTGAATCTTCTTGAAAAGCATTGCTTTTATTCTACATTTTGTTAAGAGTAAATATAGATGTGATAATATACGAAAAAATGGAGAATATTTAAGATAAGATGAAGAGTGATGCTACATAACCAAGTAGCTATAAATGTAAGTGCAGCGACACAGGCAAAAGGTACAGCCAAGAGCAATGCACAGCTAAACTTCTTCAGTACCAACCTTATGGTAAGAGTAAATATAGATCTGATGTGTAGAAAATGGAGGGCAAAGGAAAATAAGCTGCAGAGTGATGGTACATGAACAACTACCTGTCATTATAAGTACATTGATAAAGGACAGCATGTACTTACAAGAACAATGCAGAGCTAAAAAAACATTGGCATTGGATATATTCTACACTAATGTAACCATTCATACAGATCAGATAATTTGGAGCGAACAATTGATAAGCAAGCTATCATGCATACTGCTGTCACATAATGAACCAGGTATGTATGCAAGTACAGTGATACAGGACAACAGGTACTAACAAGAGCAAAGCAGCGGGCAACATATTTGCGATATCCTGTCGTTCTTGTCAAACCGGAATTCTTCTTCGAGCAGATTTCCTGCAAAAAAGATCCGTAAGGCACATGCGGAAAAGCAGAAGTTCAAATTGTCATGTGATTTCATAGACAGTACCTCATCCTGGGAACGAGACCAGTGCATAACAAGGTTTTTCCATTCAATGTCTTCTAAATTTAGCATAGGAGACTTCACCGGAAATTCATTTATAGACTTGCCATCAAAGTGTGATTTCCTCAGGTAACACCGATACTGCTGCAATGCTTCCTTGAAAAGCACAAGCAAGCTTTGCTCGTCATGACTATCCAGATTGACCCTCGCCTAGTTACAACAATGTAATGTAAATCATTGATGTGTTCAATCAGCAGAAAACAGGAAAATAATAACACTTACACGTAAGTTGGACAGGAAGATGTGAAAATGGTGTTTGTCTTCAGAATAATCTTCCCATGATGGGAATATATGCACGTAGTCCCTAACAACATTGAAAGCATTGTCTTTTAAACTAGGAATAAATGGAATGGGGTTCCAATCTGCAGGAATTGGCCGTCTCTGCAGTTGGGATAGGTCTTCGGCCGGTGGACTTGCTGTACTTTTTGCTGGAGTGTGATTTCTCTGTGGTACAGCTGGTGCTATGGCAAATGAAATCGGTATACCTTTTGTTGGAGTGCAGGTCCTGTGTGGTGGGGCTAGTGGTGTGGCCAGTGAAGTATGAGTACAGTCTGCTGGAGTCGGTCCTACATTTTGTGTCACTGGTTGTACAGCCAATATAAGTGGGGTGTTGTCTGATTTCTCCGGCACCACCACGTTTTTCAAGGACTTTGCTGGTGCTCCTTCAGGTTCGGCAATCACCCTCTTCCTTTTTGATGTCTGATGCACAAGAATAGCATTTGAGTGGAAAAACATGGTATGATGACAGATGGAATATGTATTGATAATGGATGGGCATGGCATCTCGACATATATGATGAGTAAACTAAGAAGATGGCGGTGCAACAAAGTAGAAGAAATGCAAGACAACATATGCAAGATACGCGCAATCAATAAAACCTTGCCAAATTAGAATAGGCACCTTGATGGGTGAACAGGACAGGCCATTTGCGTTTGACTCCTTGAGGTTAGAATAGTCATTACGATGATATTCTGAACAAGAATCAACATGTGGGGAGCGTACGAGTTTCATTGCTTCCAGAATCGCACTCAATGCCTTGGTGCCAATTTTGTAAGTCATTGCAGTGTTCCACAATATTCTTCTGATGCGCGGATTCTGATATTCACTGTAATTGCGTATAATATCTGAGAACCATGAAAACATAAATAGTTGTGAGATTATCTTTGTAATGCAGATGATATTCTAATATAGGGGCGCCCCTGTAAACACTTGTGTGCTATCACTGGATTCTAATGAGAGAGCTCATGTGTGCTGTAATATGGTGCGTGCATTTATATAATCTAGCACAAGTACACAAAAAAATAGGCTCCAGAAGTAAGGATAGTTGGCAGATGATAGGTTCATAATATACTGTATAGAGAGTTTATTGCCAAACCATGATAACAAGAGCACACAGCAACTAGGCAGATCATAGTGTACATAACAGGGGTACACCATAATAAGGATATATAAATCGGGAAAGTGGAACTGGCTGGAAATTACGGTGTTGTATTGCCGCTAGTAATTGAAAGCCTATCGATCAAGTACAGGCCAGCTCTATCAGCTGTTGACTGCAGATGTCCCTGCTCCCCTTCCTGACAAGGAACATACTGTGCTTCCCATACAGAACACCGCACGGGCCGCCGGCCGAAACACCGGCCCCACCGCCTGTGTTCCTTCGCCACCCCCACCCCCACCCCCACCCGCGTCAGGTTTTCTTCGTTCGACGAGGCCCCACCATCGCCCCCCACAACCACCATCCCCACCCGAGCCCCTTCGATCGCACCGGCGAACTTCGGTGAGCTCTGAAAAATCGACTGACCCAATTTTGAAATTTAGTCTACTATGATTTAACTAGTGTGGAATATAAAAGGGGAAAACCATAAGCATTGCGAGTATGGTGTTGAGCGTGCCATGGCGGATCTGAAGGTGCAAACCAGACAAAGGCAACTTCGCAACCAAGACAAGAAATCAGAGTAAAGCAGTGGTGATCTATTTTCTTGCTGCGATAAATAAGTTGAGCAGATACGAAAGAGTACCGCCTCTGGTGCGGCGCCGTGTACGCATCTGCTGAGAATTGGACGTTGCTGCGGCAGCAATGGCTGTCGGCGGCGTGGAAGCAGATCTAGGAGGGTAGACGGTGGTGGCAGGGCGCGGTGGACGAGACGGTCGTAGGAGCGGCGCCGGCAAGGTGGACGACGGCGGGGATGAAGCGAGAGGACGGGATGCAAGGATCCCGGTCCGAATCCGTGGATGAGAGAGGTCGATCTCTTGTAATGGACAGTGGCGGCGGGGTATCAGCTCCGGCATGGTGGAGGAGGACGGCGGTGGATGGGGTGGCGGACGGCGGCGAACGGAGGAGGGTGGGGTGGAGAGGGTGTTTTGGCGCCCACGGAGTACGAATGGGGAAAAGGGAGGTAGAGAGGAAGGGGGAACCATGTATTCAGGGCGAGCTTGTCTCAAATGCGAGGAAATTTACGAACTTATCCCCCGTTTCAAATTTCTACTACATCACAGCGACACTAGTCGGTTGGGGATAGGACGGTAATCTCGCATACACCGAATATTTTCCGATGAGAGTTTGTTTTTGGCGCCCACTGTGTATGAATATGAATCGGGGAGGGAGTCGATTTCGGTCGAGGACACACTGTGTTTTGGCGCCCACCATGTATGAATCCGGGTGAGAGGCGGTTACGTCACGTTTGGGTGAAATTACAAACCTACCCCTATCGAAACCTATAGAAATCCAGCATATAGGCTTTGCGTGGCAGGGATAGGCAGTAGTGATTTCCATCTCGCAGATTTTGGTTTCGGGCGGTTACTGCGACTTTCCCCGCTTCGTTCAAATTTTGCAGAGTGCACGTTTACCGTGCCAACTAAATTCGAATCCCGTTTGTATTCTATTTTTTTCGGGCGGGATCCATTTTCAATTGGAATTACATTCTATATACATTATTTTTTTTATATACTTTCAAAAGCACAACACCATTTATACATAAATATGGTTTACAAATGGCATGATCTCAGATTCATAAGGTTGTATCCATCAATTTGGATTTTCAAATATTTGAAACCACTTTATGTTGAAATCCAATGTATGCATTCCTCGCTAACTATCTCCAATTAATGTGTGTTTCATGCGGGTTTTTTTTACTTCTCAAACATGTATAATGTGTTTCACACACGCAACATATAGTGTAATCCCGTTTAGACATTAATTGCATATAAACCATGCATTGTTTGTAATTGAAGAATCTATGGATCACCAATATTGATAAACTATATAACATTACACGTGTGCCCAAATTCAAATGAATATGCATGTTTGATACACCAATTTGCGTTATGATATTATCGATGTCGTGATCTCCAGTTTAAATATTTGAATCCCCTTTAATACAGATATTCGTCTCATATAGCTATCACTCATGCTTATATAGGACTATCTCTCTGGACCTATACGCGTTCATCGTCTCTCAGGTATCTCTCGTGCTACATGTATGTCGACAATGATCTTTTATCTTCGTAACACACTCACGGTACTCTCTCCCTCGACCTTCATCACTCTATCTCTCTCTAAGTATATCTCGCTCCCTGCTATGTGTCTCTAACTATGATTCTCCATGTGGAATCTCTTTCTCTCACACAAACACAAAACTTTGTCTCTCGGGGTCTCATTTCTCTCTACTATTCCCATGTGTGCCACTCGCACACCCCTCATACAGAGATGTCTTTCGCTCCTTAGATATGAGAACCTACGACTCTTCCTCTTCAATATCTCTTTCTCACACACAAACACAAACTCTGTCTCCCAGGGTCTCATATTTCTCCATTGTTCTCTTGTATGTCGCTCACACACACCCTCTCTCCCTAGAGATATCTTGCGTTCCCCCGTATGTCTCTCTAGCTATCACTCTCGTTGTGAAATATCTTTCTCTCTCGCAGACACAAAACTCCGTCTCTCTGGATCTCATTTCTCTCTGATATCTGTTTGTATGTGACTCACACGCACCCTCTCTCTATCTCTCTCACACCCACACACATAACCCAGCCTTCTGATCCACTCGACTCCTATCTCTAACGCACACTAGCTAGCATCTTTATCTTTCTATTTATCTGTTTCTCCATCAACCTTCTTTCTCGCCCTCACTCTTGATTCCTATCACGCACACTACATATGTTTCTCTCTACATGCAGTCAAGTGCCCTCTCACACACATATATAACTTCACCCTTTGAACCACCCGACGGTCATCTCCAACACCCAAACTAGCGGATGTCCCTCTAGCTAGCATCTCCATCTCTGTATCTATCTGTAGTTTCTCCGTCAATATTTCTTTCTCGCACGGAGTCTTGCTTCCTATCACCCACACTATATATGTATCTCCATACATATGCATTTATAGGTTGGTCTCTTTTGCACAATCGTTGCGCCTCACTCCCTCCGCTCGCCATAGATGCATGCTCCAGCCCATGCCACTATCTCTTAAAGACAAAAACACATACTCAATTGTCGGGACTTCTTCCATGCATTCTCACATGCATGCATATTGTCATACCGATCCGTCTCTCCCATGTCGTTGATCTTATGACTTATGTCTTCTTTCTTTTATCTCGATCATGCGCGCGCGCACACACACATCCCACGTATACATGTATACCTCTCACACATGCACGTTCAAGGTCTCTATGTTTCCATACGTAGTTAATTACCCTCAATCCTAATGCCACATCGAATCGTTCTCCTCTTTTGTGCACATAACTTCCGCCTGGATGGGTAAAACACACACTCACACTTAACAATCTCCTTCTAGCTACCCCCCGCCTCTCACTCTTCCCCTATATCCCCGAAACCAATAAGACCATCCCTTAGTTTAATTCCCGCCTACATGCACCATCGATATATAGTAGTCTTCCTCGATGTCTCTCGAACAAACACGTTCTCTCGAAGTCGACTCCTCTCATGCGCACACACCTGCCACTACAAAAAAGACACATCCGTGACATTTTGGGCCGAACAATTTTTTTTTCTATCATACATATGACACTTCTATGACGATAATTGTGACAAAACTCGGTATCATCATAGATGTGGTGGGCTCCTACTTCTATGACAAAAAATCATGACAGAAAATGGGCTTTTCGTCCTAGGCGGGCCGGAGATGCAGCTGCATGACATTCTTCGGGACATCCATGACAGAAAAAACCATGGTAGAAGCGAGGGGGAGGAAAATTTCGGGGAGTTCCCGGTTATGGTGGGAGGTCGGGGGCTGAGCGATGCGTGTTTCTCTCGTACACGTACGCGCGTGTGTGCGAGGTGTTGGCTCTAACTGAACCCGAGCGAGGTGTTAGGCTCTAACTGAACCCGAGCAATTGCACTGCAGGCTACGCGTTACTGAACCCGAGCGATCAATCGATGGATGCTAACTGAACCCGATCGAGCGATTCCTTGGCTACTGCTGCTAACTGAAGCCGATCGATGGGATGAACAGTGAGTGTTGCGTGGGGGTTTGGATGAACAGTGAGAGGTGGCATTGCCTCTGGATGAACATGACCCCGTGGTGTGGTGGAGGGCTGGATGAACAGTAGACGGTGGAGGGGTGTTCGTGGAGGGGTGGATGAACAGGACCCTGCGGTGTGGAGGGCAGGATGAACAGTAGACGGTGGAGGGGTGCCCGTGGAGGGGTGGTTGAACAGGACCCCGTGGTGTGGAGGGCTGGATGAACAGTATACGGTGGAGGGGTGGTTGAACAGTAGCCGGTGGAGTAGCGCGCGGTGGAGGCTGGATGAACAGGAGCCCGTGGAGGCTGGAGGAGGTCGACGGTGGATGAACAGTAGCTCGTGGAGGCTGGAGGGGGTCGACGGTGGAGATGAACAGTATCTCGTTGAGTCCCGTTTTGCGGTACGCCACACCCCTCCCAATGAACAGGACCCCCGTTTCGACCGTAGCGCTCCAACACAAGTCCGTTTCCTCCATTTTGCGGTACGCCGCACCCCTCCCGACCAACAGGACCCACGTTTCGACCGTAGGAGGTCCGTTTCCCTTCGTTTTGCGGTACGCCACACCCCTCCCGATCAACAGGACCCCCATTTCAACCGTAGGAGATCCGTTTCCTCCGTTGTGCAGTACGCCACACCCCTCCCGATCAACAGGACCCCCGTTTCAACCGTAGGAGGTCTGTTTCCTCCGTTGTGCGGTACGCCAGGCCTCGTTTCCATCGCCTCTTCCGTCCAAGCCCTCCCGATGAACACGACCACACATTCCGTTCTAACCCAGCCGCGTTGCCTCCCGATGAACACGACGCATTCCGTTGCCTCCCCATGAACACGACGATGACGCTGTTTCTCTGTTCCGACCCAGCCATGTACACGAGCCCTCGCCATACGTATGCGCGAGTAGGCGTTCGAGACCCCGCCCGTATGTACACATACGTGGCCGTATTTTCTTTCTTGCACCCTGGCCGCCTCTACTACGACACGTGCGCGCCTCAACATCCACCAATATATATGTACGTACACGTTCGCGACCAGAATGACAACGCCACATACGCTTCGACCAGGTGGGTCCCGACTGTCAGGCACTTCCTTGCCTGCGAAGATGTAGCTGGTGGGTCCCAGCAGTCAGGGGGCGAATCGTTTTTTTGCCCGGACGCACTTCCTTGCTTGCGAAGATGTAGCTGGTGGGTCCCAGCAGTCAGGGGGGCGAATCGTTTTGGTTTTTTTTGCCCGGACACACTTCCTTGCGTGCGAAGATGTAGCTGGTGGGTCCCAGCAGTCAGGGGGCGAATCGTTTTTTTGCCCGGACGCACTTCCTTGCGTGCGAAGGTGTAGCTGGTGGGTCCCAGTGGTCAGGGGGGAAACGTTTTTTTCATGAAATACGGTGGCCCGTCCGGTGGGTCCCTGCTGTCAGGTGGAGGAATCATTATTTTCCGCGTAATAAGGAGGCACTCCTTGCTGCCGTCATGGACCCAGCTGGTCAGCATCTCCACGTACAGTCCATGTCCGATGGAAGTCGTTTCTTGACCACGTTGACCACGCCGCGCCGAGAGCACCAGGGCAGTGGACGATGGCGAGGCCTAGGAAGGGGACGACACGGAGGCAGGGAAGACTCGGCAGTTGTTTCCCACGTGGAGGGGAGTACGACTGTACGAGGGTTTACTGGTTCGTCTGCCATCGCTGGAGAATAATAGCAGGTGTGGGTGAGTAGAGGGATGGCTAGGCCAGCGATGGGAGTACGGTCGGACGGTGAGGCCTGCGCGGCAGCACAGCCGTCCACGAGGAGGAGGGAGCAGGCAGTCCCGCGGGCGCTTGTTTGAGCGACTGGAGCAGGAAGAGCAGAGATTGAAGAAGCAAGACGGCCGTTGGATGGACATCCAACAGTCAGTACTTGTGCGTCAACCTTTTTTTAGGAAAGCCTCAAATCTATGGAAAACAACATACAGCCCATTTGCCATTATTTCTAATAATTTACAGCCCATTTGCTAATTCTTAAGGTTTTTTTGGATCCCATATTCTTTTTGTTAGCATTGCAGCCCATATTGTGGCAACGGTTAAAATATTATACGAAATTTTGCATATTTCGGTGCGGTCCGAACTGTTTTTAATCCCAAAATTTCGACTCACATTCAAACTGATTTTAAAAATAAATTTATATCAATATAAAATCCAACAAATTCTCCACGCATAAAAATTAATGTAATTTAAAATCTTGAAATGAAAAAAATATATTTGAAACTAATTGCCGGTTTGATGTGTTTGAAAATGTACAACACATTTCTCATTACTGATGGGCCATTTTCTTGGCCAGCCAAATGAAAGCTCTCCTCGTCTTGAAAGATTTGCAGCCCAACAGGCCTGACAAAGCGACTTACTTGGCAAATCACAAAAAACTGGGATGTGGCCGTGGACCCAGCTGTCAGCCTCTCCGCGTACAGTACTCTTCCTATGGAAGTCGTTCCTTGACCACGTTGACCACGCCGCGCGGAGAGCACCACGGCGGTGGACGACGGCGAGGCCTAGGAAGGGGACGACACGGCAGTGGAAGCCCGCGCGGAGAGGACTACGAGGGTTCACTGGTTCAGCTGCGGTGTGAGGCTGCCGTCGCCGCAGGGCCTGGCCAGCGGTGGGAATAGTAGGGGGCGGTGAGGCCTCTGCGGCAGCACAGCCGGCCAGGGGAGGCAGGAGCATGCGGCACGACCAGCGCTGCTTTGGGCGGCTGGAGCAAGAAGACCAGAGGTTGAAGAAGCACTACGGCCGTTGGATGGACATCGTGCGGTCACTGGAGCTAGAATCGTTCATATTCACTAAGTTGACAAAGCCCTTCGTCCCCATCAACTTAGTAGGCCCACAAGTCAGCCTCCCAGCAAGGTGGATCCCAGATAGCCGGGGGAGTATTCATTTTTTTTGTGTAATAAGAGGCACTTCCGGTGGGTCCAAGCTGACAGCGGGGGGGGGGGGACATTTTTTTCGCGAAATACGGTGGCCCGTCCGGTGGGTACCAGCAGTCAGGGGGAAATGATTTTTTCGCAAAATACTGGTGGCCCGTCCGGTGGGTCCCTGCTGTCAGGTGGAGGAATAATTATTTTCCGCGTAATAAGGAGGCACTTCCTTGCGGCTGCCGTGGACCCAGCTGTCAGCCTCTGCACGTATAGTACTCTTCCTATGGAAGTCGGTCGTTGACCACGTTGACCACGCTGCGTCGAGAGCACCAAGGTGGTGGACGACGGCGAGGACTAGGAAGGGGACGACTCGGAGCCGGGGAAGATGCGACAGTGGATGCGCACGCGAAGAGGAGTATGAGGGTTCACTGGTTCGGCTGCGGTGTGAGGCTGCTGTCGCCGCAGATTAATAGGGGGTGTGGGTGAGTAGAGGGATGGCCTGGCCAGCGGTGGGAGTAGTAGGGGGCGGTGACCGGTGAGGCCTCCGCGGCAGCATAGCCGGCCACGGGAGGCAGGAGCACGTGGCACGACCGGCGCTGGTTGGGCGGCAGGAGCAAGAAGACCAGAGGTTGAAGAAGCACTACGACCATTGGATGAACATCGTACGGTGACAGGAGCTAGAATCATTCATATTGACTAAGTTGACAAAGCCCTTCGTCCCCGTCAACTTGGTAGGCCCACAAGTCAGCCTCCCACTATGCTGGGTTCCAGCTGGCAGGGGGAATATTCATTTTTTTGTGCGTAATAAGGAGGCACTTCCTTGCATGCGAAGATAGCTGGTGGGTCCGACATGTCAGCGGGGGGCACTTTATTTCACGAAATACATAGGCCCTTCCGGTGGGTCCCAGATGTCAGGTGGAGGAATCATTATTTTGCGCGTAATAAGGAGGCATTTCCTTGTGTGCGGCCGTGGACCTAGCTGTCAGCCTCTCCATGCACAGTCTGCTTCCGATGGTGTCGTTCGTTGACCACGTTGACCACGCCGCACCGAGCGCATCCAAGGTGGTGGACGACGGCGAGGCCCCGGACAGCAACGAACCGGAGATGGGAAGATGCGGGAGTAGAGTCGCAGACGAAGAGGTGTACGAGGGTTAACTGGTTCTACTGCGGTGTGGTTCGGCAGTCGGTGGAGAAGAACAGGAGGTGTGGAGGGGTGGAGGGATGGCCTGGCCAACGATGGAGTAGCGCTTCATAGCGAAGCGTGCTAAGAAGAGCTGCTAGCAGCAGGAGGCGGGAGGTGGTCCCGGCGGCGCTGGAGGAAGAAGACGAGAGATTGAAGATGGATGCCTGTCATTGGATGTAAATCCAACGGCTAACATGTCAGAATCATTTGTTGACTAAATTGAGAACGACTTGCATTGGCTTCGACCTATTGGCCCACATTTCAGCCTCCAAAAATGTGGCACGTATTCAACCCATTTTTTCAGAATTTACAGTCTTTTTTTTTGCGTGGTATAATTTACAGTCAATTTGATGTTTTTTGAATTACAACCATTAGCTGGGCTGGGTGAACAAATAATGTAGCGTCCATGCGGCCCGTTTATTTTATTTCCTAAAAAATTATAGGCCATTTGCACTTTCTCGAAATACACGATTTTGCTGGGCTGATTCTAATTATAATGTTGGGTTGGGCCAGCAATGTTATCAAAAAATAAAAAGGGGCTGAGCATTTTTTTATAAATATATTTAAATAATAAGTGATATTATTACATTCCTCCTTAAATCTTACCAAGCTTTTGTACACAATCACTAGGATTTTCGTGCCAAAACAATCCACGATTTTATTTGTTAAGAAATTGTTTTTATAAGTTAATAAGATCTGGGATATTGTTTTCTTACATATGTAAGTATCTGTTAAATGTATGATGACAATAAAAATAATATATAATAACATATGAAATAATTTTTTTAGAAAAACAGGGAGCATCTCCCCGGTTCCATTGCTGAGAACGAAACCACAACATATTCTGATACAGCAGGTCAAAGAGCAATTCGAAAGCAAAGGTAGAAAAGCTACAAACTAGGGGTGTGGATGAACAAGTTCTCTGAATAACACAAATCACCCGAGCAGTGCCAAAGGCAGAGCAGATAGAGAACTCAAATGACACAAGGAGGGTCCAGCGAAGCCTTCATGGTCTTCAGCCAAGGGGCCGTGTCAGCCTGCGGCAACCAGTAAGCAAGCGGAGAGACCGGGATGGAAGGCGTAGCATGGTGGATGTCCCTCTTTTTCGGTGCCAGGTGCCCATCATCTTCATCAGAGATCTTGAGACAAGCCCACGGGTATAGCCCCAGAGCAGGTCGAGCCTTGTTCAGCCACAAGTGATCGCCAACGGTTTCTGGAGGGATCTTGTTAGGGTTTCCACAAAGCTCATCAACTTGTCCTTATCCGATCCGGAGGAGAGAATCGCCCAGTTCCTCACCATGTTCCCGATCAACCTCAAGACCTGCGGAATGGAAATCTAGGAGGTGTTACTGAAAATCATAGCATTTCTATATTTCCAGAGGCACCAAAGGACAACTGAGCTAACAGTGTTTAAAACTGAGCAATTTTTGGTAGCAATCCAGAATCTGGTGACAGATTCGAAGGATGAGCCAATCTGACTAGAGAAATATTCCTCAATGTGGGCCCAGAGATGTTTAGCAACTATACATTCAAAAAATAGGTGAGAACAAGACTCTTGTTCCAAACAGTAAACACAATCAAGGGGTTTGATGATGTGTCTCTTCCTAAGGTTATCCCTAGTCATCAATTTGTTTTTGGAGAGAAGCCAGAGAAATACATGAATTTTAGGGGGAACTCTCAATTTCCAGATAGCAGGGATAAACACGGGTTGAACCCCTCTAAATTTGATAACATGATAGAGGGAGCTGGAGGAATACTTCCCCTTATTATCCAGCTGCCAAATCAGGGCATCTGGCTCCGCAGTAAAGGTAATGCTTTTGTTAAAGAGAGCTTTAGGCATTGACCGTCCCAAACTTCATTGAGACTTTTGTTAATCTCATTGCGAACAGAGTAAATAGGCCAAAATTGGACTGCTAGGGGGATGTGCCAAACCAACTATCTTCCCAGAACCTGGTTCTGCTCCCATCCCCTATGTTCCATCTGTAGCCAAATTTCACAGCATGCATTTTAATCCTTTCCAGAATCTAGAGGTCTTAGGGTTGGAGGAAGGGACAAAAATATTAGGTTTATTTCCTAGGTATTATGGGCAATAAGAAGCTTCCAGGGTTTCAGGTCTTCCTCATAAAATCTTTTAATCCAAGACCCTAGAAGACAGATGTTAATTTCTTGGAGGTTAGGTATGCCTAGGCCTCCAAAATCTTTTTTCATAGAGATTAGGGCCCAATTATCAAGGTGTAGCTTCCTATTTCCCTCAAAATCATTCCACAAGCAATGAGACATCTGAGAATTGATGAGGTTCACTGCCCATTTAGGGAACTTGAAGAAGGAGAGGAGATACACTGGAATGCTAGCCAAAAAAGCTTGTATGAGGATCAATCTACCTCTGTAAGAGAGAAGTTTGCCCCTCCACCCAGCAATCCTTTTAATGATTTTATCCAGAAGGGGTTGGATATCCTCTCTCCTCAGTTATCATAGTGGAGAGGGATACCTAGGTACTTAATGGGGAAGTTACCTTTATTACAGACTAGAATAGAGAAGAAGTCAGCTAACTCCTGATCATCCATGTTGATAGGGATGAGTTCACTTTTAGAGTAGTTGATTCTCATACCTGAGACTTGTTCAAACCAGGTTAGAACAGTTTTCAGATTGCTAGCATGTGTGGAGTCATTTTCTAAGAAAAGTATGGTATCATCTGCATATTGAAGGCAGATGATGCCACCAGGGCAGACCTCAGGACAGAGCCCTGTAATCAGACTATGATCAACAGCTTTGCTCAGCATTTTAGTAAGAACGTCCACTACTAAATTAAACAAAAGCGGGGAGATGGGTCACCTTGCCTAAGGCCTTTACCAGCAAGGAAAAAAAATCATGTTCACAGTTATTTCGCTTGACCCCAACAGACCCCTCATGAGTAAGTTGCTGGATCCAACTCTCCTCTATGAAAGGCTTGGAAAAGATCTAAGAGATCATTTTTCACCAAGTCCCAAAAATGCTGGTAAAACAAGAAGGGAATCACATCAGGACCAGGAGCCCCATCAAGATAAGAGCTAAAAATGGCTTCCTTCACCTCTATCTCTGAAAAAGGGGCTTCTAGCAGCTCATTTTTAGTAGGAGAGAATTTTTTAGAAGCAGAGAAAAAATTGTTTTGTAGAGAGAACCCAGAAGGGTTTTCTTTCTTAAACAGGTCTTTGTAGAAGTCACTAGCCACTTTCAGCATCTCATCTACCTCAGTAATAGGGCCATTAGGGCCATCAAGGGAGTGAATGAGGGTTTTCCTCCTCTGGTTAGCTACTGCATGGAAGTAAGCAGTATTTCTATCACTTCCAACATATCTAGCAGAACTGTGGGTTTTCCTTCTGACAGGGCAATTCTCAACTTCATGGGTAACCATTTCGCAGATAAAACAACTCTTGGGCTTGACACATTTATCCAAATGATGCCCTGGTTCCCCACAGTTGTAGCAGATCACCTCAGAGTATGCCATAAGGCCCGAAGCAGGGGAGGAGCAGTTTTCTGGATGTCCTATCTCTTCTTTTGCTGATTCTTGCCTTGAGATTTCCCACTGATCTGAGAGTCAGAACCACCAGCAGATTGATCTTGGGCAATTACAGGAGCCTGCCCAGATTGTGCCCCCATTTGGGGCGGAGGTGGGCCGTACCACTGCCCAACCGGCGCTCCCACCCAATTGTGATAGGGGAAATTCATCGGAGTTCCTGGTTCCTGCTCATCCTCCAGCCAGATGTTGTCTCTCAGGAAGCAGAAATAACCACCAGACAGCTCAATTGAAGCAGATTGCAAGCCTAATTTCAATCTTCTGCAAGTTTGGGGGAGAGGTAAGGTAGGGGATCCACCTGCTCCGGCTCCGGTGGCATGCTGGTGGGCAGGAGTCCAGTCAAGCATTCCCATCTCGCAGCACAGCGTGGATCTCCTGAATTCACTTCTCCTTTCGCCCATCGAACGAACGCAATCGGCGGCTCACTAGGGTGGGGCATCATGTGCTTCTTCGAGAAATCTCCTTCGAAGTAGATCCGCAGGGCTAGATTCAGCAACTCCCAATCCACATGATCCTTGCACATCCGAGCATACCTGCGCGAGTGAGAGAACGGATTCGGTCCTTCCTCGGCTTCCTCCCTCGCAGCTTCCTCCTCTGCTTCCCTCCATTCGCGCATGCACTGGGTTCAGGAGAGAGCGTCGTCGTGGATCCGCATCGCCCGCTCCCTCCATCTCCTCCCTCGAGTCTCCCGCAGCATCGCCGGCGCGACGGAATTGAGCGGCTGGAGCATCCGCGGGAAGGCTTTGTAGACATGTGGGAGATGCATCTTGTACATTTGCCTGTCTTCCAGCCATTCCCCCATGGATATGGCCGGCGACTCCATGGGGCGCGCGAGCGGACTTGCTGAGGGGGGGCAGGCACGCCCGGAGTTAGGAGGCGGGGGGTGGCGGCGAGATCTATTTGCCAATTACTCCCTCCTTTTCGGTTTATAGGGCTCAATTCAAAAATCTCACCGACCAAGGTAGATGATGAATGGTGGAATACTTTTTGTAGTTTGCAAAAGCACCTAATTAATGCACTTGTTTTCCTCAAAAAATTATGTTTATCAATGCATAAATTGCGATGCATGCATGCATAAAGTACATGCATTGGTCAATTTTCTCTTAATACTTGCATGGAATGATTTAATGCACCTTGGAATTTGAACATGTGATGGAAAACAACCAAATTGAGCCTGATAAAATTGAAAAACTAAAATTTTGAGATAAGCCCTATAAATCGAAAAGGAGGGAGTATGTGAACTAAACAGTCAATATATAAAATAATTTAAATATATATAATATAGTTAGAAGGGAAACATAAGTTGGACCTGACGTTCCTATTCTTATATAAAAAAATAGAACATACCTCTGCGTTTTCTTCAAAAAAAAATACATAAATTGGGCTGCCAAAAATAAAACCTCGGATGGGAGGTCCATAGGCCGGTCGATACATGACAGCCCTAAGAAAATACAAACAGGCCTATGGACCTCCCATCCGAGGTCGTGGGCTGCGCATGTTAAAAATGAAAGCCTAGACGGGGCAGCCCAAAACCACGTCCAACACTTGCCAAAACTTCGTCCCTCATTTTCTCTGTGTTTCGCACACTCGACATTGTGTGGGCTTTTGACTGTGCATCATATGAAGATGTGCTATGCATGAATGTTGATCAGCATGATGTTAACTGGCTGGTAGTTCCATTTTCGACCATGAATAAAACTTCCAACATGATGTTAACCCTGTTTGAAAAGTCCGTGTTAATATAAATGATCTGCCTCTGAAAGTTGCAGTTTCTTATCTGAAACTAAACTTGCAGTTTCTTATCTGAAACTGAAACTTGCAGTTTCTTCTCTAAGAATCACATTGTCTGCACTTTTATACTCCTATGAAACTACATTTTTAAGTGCTAAAAATAGATCTCTAGAATTCATAAAATACTTCATATGCTCAATACTGCAAATCTGAAATTCAAAAGACATTCATATCCGAAAGTACTCTCAAAATACACAACACAAAACACAATTCACAACCTGCAAATACTGACAACCCTAAGCTCCTCCTGACAATTCACAACCTGCCCGACTATTGGGCTGGGGGGCAGCCCCCTCCTATTCCTCAGCGGCAGACAGCCGCCCCGTGAGACGATGTGAACGGCGAGGGAGACGATGGCGGGGAAGCGTCGTCGGGCCAACTGCTTTTCTCCTCTTGCAGTTGGGTTCGGTCGACGAAGACTGCACCGGCTCGCTCTGGCAGGACACCCTCACAAACGGCACCTTGTAGATGCTCGATCCTTCATTCTCTGGTCGATGCTCCATCTGGGGTCGATAATCCCACCACCACTCCCTCATGATCGGATTCGGTGAATCTGTTTGCTCCATGGCCCAGAGGAGCAGCTCTATGTACTCCGGCGTGACTCCCTCCAGGAGTATCGCCGCCTTTTCGCTCTGTTTGCATATATTTGGCCATGGATGTCGCCGTCGCCGCTAGTTGGTCCTTGTTGTCAAACCAAGACTGTATCTCCAACATCCTAGCTAGCTTCACAGGGTCGCCGTCTGCGATCCTCACGTATTGGTTGTACTCCTCCATCGATCTACTTCTCCACAGCACCTTCACTCGCCAGTGGTGGTTTTTGAATGGAAGAGGAGAGGAGCATCGCTGGTTTTGGATTAGAACGGGAGAGGAGCGACACTGGTTTTGGACTGGAACAGGAGAGGAGGGGCGGTGGTTTTGAAATGGAAGAGGAGAGGAGCAGCGCTGCATTTAGATTGGAACAGGAGAGGAGCGGCGGTGGTTTAAGAGGAGAAGAGCGGAAGAGCAGCGCTGGTCTTGGAAGTATTTTTTTGTTGTTTCGCGTATTTTGGGTCAAAGTTTGACCACGTACTGTATTTGACAAGCAAAATGTGAATGCATGTCACCAAAAATTGTACCGTTTGGTTCGTATCTGAATGTACTTTCAAATTATACTCCCTCCATTTTTTTATACAAGGCCACAAACTCATATTACATGTACCAAGGTAAAAATCAATGCTATGTTTAAGTCAATGTTGCTAGCTAGCTTGTCACCTTGATTGTCATGTTAATTAATGTGGTTTTTCTCTCCCAAGCACAACAAGCCAACCCTCTTACTCCTCATTGGTTGATTAATGTTGGGAATGCAAGCTAACCTTCTCACTCCCGCATGCACACAAGGGATATTAATGTCCTCGGGTGCTAGTACGAGGCAAACGCCATCAATTTTGCCTCGATTAATGTTAGTGGCCTTGTATAGTTGCAAATTGTAATTTTGATAGTGGCCTTGTATACAACGTATAACATATATTTTATGTGCGAAAATCATGGTCAATTATGACCCAGAATAAAAGGGAGACTAGTTAATGTGGGGTCGCTTTCTTAATTTAAGGGTAAATTGATTTTTATTTTGATCCAGTCAGAGCGCGCCGGCCCTCTCGTCCAATCCTAAATCGCTGCCGCACGCTCCTCTCCCTCTTCTCCATTGCAAAACCACCTCCTCTCCTCTCCATCATCTCCATTCCAAAACCACTGTCTCGCCTCTCCCTCTTCTCTATTGCAAGACCACCGTGTCTCCTTCGTTTTCTAGACGCTTTGCTCCATGGCGCGGGCGTAATCCATGGATAGAAAATTAGTATACTGTATACTATTTAAAAGTTGAGGGCGGAGCTTTTCCTGCGCGGTAGGCGGCGGGGCAGTTCCGCCTAGTCGGTTCAACAGAGACGCGAGAAGACGAGGGAGTAGGCTGCTGCAAATGTAGGGTTGTGTGATTTGACAGCGAGCTACTGCTGGACAGGTGGGGCCCCGTGATTTGACTTGCCATTATCATTTTAACTGCAGCGCTATGACTGGCGTGAGTCTCCCAGATTCCTGACCACCTCCATACAGGTGCCTCTCCCAATGCTCCACCATGTAGTAGAGGCTGGCTCTTGCATGAGAGCCCACTTCTCCACTTTTTCCTTGCCTCTCTTTCCTCCACATATGCAAAAATGCCATGTAAAGCGCACTATTGTACTTACTTTTACTTGCTCCTACAGGTGCTTAAGCTTGCCACATAGGCATAAAGTCTGATGTGGCAAGTTAATCAAGAAGAGAGAGACTAGTTTGGTGACCCAAGGAAGAAACGGTGCTAAGCACGTGTACCTAGGTGAAAAGACAATTTTCAGTCTATAGCTAATTAAATGAAGCAAACTTAGCAACACCATTTCATTGGAAGAGGTCACTCCTTGGCAAATGCAATAAATACACGCGCTTACTAGCATCGTTTCTTCCTTGAGTACGAAGAAAGAGATAGAGAGGAGTAACAAAAAATACACTTATAGCCAACCTTGTTGTAGTATGAGTGACTAAGTGATGACTATGTATGACATGCCAACATCAGATAGCCTAACGCACCATGTTAAATCTCCAAGGGCGCGACCGCGCGAGCGACGCGACGGTCGTGGTAGGTGCGACCATGATACGGGCTGCTGGCAGCCCTTGGATCTGAGATCAAACGGTCGCATGCTAAGTTGCCGAAAATTTGCAGAATAACCCTCCAGGATAGGATATTCACCCATATGTCTAGAATCATGCCATGCAACCATTCGATCTCAGATCCAAGGGCTCTCGGAAGCCCGTATGATGGGAGAATGGAAAGCCACTACCCTGCTGTTCGCACGCTAGCAGTTCGCTCCTACTCGTCCCCGCACGTTCTTCAATACTACGGCGGTTCGCTCCTAGTTGTCCCGTCCATTCACACTACGGCAGTTCCACTAATCCTAACCCTCCTCCCAAATCCATGGCGTCCCAAATCTCCATGATCGGCAGTGAGTACAAGGTTAGAACCATCACCAGCGATGAGTTCAACGTCATCTACACCCGTTCTTCCGCGACGGTGAAAGGATGCCTTTCTCGCTTCAGACGCATGTTCGAAAACTCAGATGATGAGTGGGTCGCTGGGCTAGATGTTGAGTACACCACAGTCCTGGGACGAGAGAAGGATCTAAAGGACGAAGAGAGGAAGAAGCCCGCCATGATCCAGGTTTGCATGCATGACTTATGCTTGGTCTACCACATATGCCATGCCGATGTTGAGTGCCAGGATTTTAAGGACTTCCTCGGGAGCAACCTAGTCAAATTTGTTACTGTAGACTTTGGTAACGACAAAGAAATCCTGGGTCGGATAGGCCTCGTTGTAGGCAACCCCTTCAACCTCCAGAAGAATCGGCTGGTGCCCTCTCGTCAGCCTTCAATGCTGACCCTGGCAGGAGCCATGGTTCATCCTTCGTACGGTAAACTGGTGAAACCTCCATACATGTTTCATCGTCATGCATGGCAGTGGAATGTACTAGATATAGACCACATCCAGTACGCTGCAATGGATGGCTACCTTTGCTTCAATATCTACAAGGGTTGGATGAAGAGCAACAGCCAAGTGTGTGGTTCAAGCAAAGAAGTATCGGCTAAGAGGAAGAGGGACAGGGACGAAGTCGAGGACGTGGACGAGGACTCCGAGTAAGGTGGCAGTGTCGTTGCTCATGGTGGTTCTAATGCAATGTCTACCGGAACAGTTGCAAAGTTTAATTTCAGGTGTGCTTAATTTAATTTGAGGGGTGTGTTGTGCTGAGCCCCCAGCAGAACTATGTTATGTTTTTCTCGTTACTTTAACTCTTCAGTACGTACATACTAGTATTTCTTACATTTCATCTTTTAGTTGGTATAGTACTACCACTCGTTTCTTCACATTATATACGTACAATATATATGGCCAACATCATATAGCCAGCAGTTTAGTTGTCAAAGAATTTCAGGGTGCTTAGTTTTGTCAAAGAATTCCAGGATGCTTAGAGGGTGCTTGGATCCAAGGGACTTATTTTAGTCTGACTAAAAATAGTCTCTTTAAGAGGCTAAAGTTTCAAGCACCCCTGACTAAAGAGGGGCTAAAACTAGTCTTGAGACTAAATTTTTTTAGTTAGGGGTACCCCTACTAAAATGTGGATTAGTCATCTCTCTACTCATTTAACTCCCCTCCTTTAACACAGGCGAGTTCTGGATTGGAGGGTTTGGAGGATAATAAATGCTCATTAACTTGATTTTAGCCTTTTTAGTATTTGGATCCAAGCATGGGTGAGGCTAGCATGTTTTAGTCCCACTACTTTTAGTCATGGGACTAAAATGTATCCAAGCACCCTCTTAGTTTTATTTGAGGGGTGGGTTGTGCTGGACACCATTATTGTGACTAGCCTTTTTAATAGTACTATATGCATAATTTGGCGACGAGCCCTCTCTATATGTACCACCTTTTTTTTAATTTCAAGTTTTGCTCCATGGCGCAATCCATCGATACTACTGCTGTACAAAAGTATACATTTTTTAAAAGGCTAGAGGGCGAGGCAGTCTAGCTTGGTCGGTTTCACGAGAGGCGAGGGCCTTTGTGATTAGACGGCTCATTACTGCTGGAAGGCAGGGCCTTGTGATTTGACTGCTCATATAAATGCACCGATGACCTGATCGAGGAGGAGCAAAGAACCGTGCGGTATACTCAAGTTTTCCACTGGAGTAGTACTGCGACAGAGGAGCACGAAACACGGCAGCCCAGTGCCATATGGTGATAAAAAATGATCTAATTTGCTAGTCATCTCATTGTTAGCATTGTTCTATTCATTCCCTCAAAAAACATTGTTCGATTCATGCCTCACAGAGAACGTGACACGTGCGACGAAACACTCGAAGCAAAAGATGAAACACAGGAGCAAAAGAAGAAGGAAGATTATCACCCCAAATGATCTAATTCGCCACGGAGTCGTAACTGCTTCTTCATCGCCTGCACGACCTCCATCTCCTTGCGCGTCTCCTCCGCCATATTCATCATTGTGTCCATGACGCGGCATTTCTCGACGCGAGCCTTCATCATCTGTTCCACGGCCATATTACGTACCTTGACAGCAGCCGGGCGCTCGATGCGGAGCTTCGCCAACTCTTCCTTCTGTTCCATGGCGAGGGCCTGCAGCATCTTCATCGAGGAACTACTATTCTCATGCAGCTTCTTCCAGGCGGCGTTCTTCTCCTTCAACAGGGTGATCTCGTGGCAGAGATTTGCATTATCCTCCCGAAGTCGCAGGATTTCGCCGGTCGCCTTCTTCTCCGAGGCAATGCTCTTCTTCAGCAGCATCACCAAGCCGGCGGTCAACTCCCCCTGCTGATTGAGTTCAGCGGGCATGTCATCGAGGCTCTCCTTCAGCAACTCCATCAAGCCTTGGATGAACTCTTTCTGCTTATTGAGCTGATCGGGCATGCCGTCGAGGGATAACAACTCCAGCTCCGCCGGCTCGGCATGTTTGCCTCCGTGGCTAGGGCGCTCCTGGGAGCCATCGCCTGCCCGTGAGAGATCTTTCGAGATATCTGTGTGGCGGCGAGCCCTCTCTTTTTTTCCGCAGCCTTGGTTGTCGCTCCCTTGTTACGAGTAGTTCTCGGCCTAGAGCTCCGCTCACCGGCCATGACAACGACGGACGAAGAAGAAGCACTTATGAGGAGGAAAGGTAGAGTTATGTTCGGTTAGGTAGTTCCCCTTTTTATAACCTAAGTACTAGCACTAGTACTAATACCTGCATAGTGGGAACACGTTCAGGTTTGGTACGTACTACTAGTAGGTGTGAGCAGGCTTTCGAATGTGATGGGAACACGGTAAAGATTAATTGATGGTTTTGGTTTCGAGGCCCGAAACGGCTCCCAATGAGTTTAGCGGAACATAAATTTCAAGTACTACACTGCTCAAATGCGTAAATATTGAGTAGTATGTTACTGTCAAAAATTGGCACAAAATACTAAGGAGACCAATGGAAGTACTACTAGCAACCCACGATTTAACTACTCGCATGCGCGCAGTGGAGTAATAATGTCTTTCTTCCGCCCTCACGTCCACTCAATTTGCATGATTTGTATTAATTGACCATCAATGAAGTGAACGATTTTACACGCGTCAAATTATCACATGGGGTGGATCTTGGTACAAAATTGCGTCCACCCGTGTACCCGCGTGTGCGTGCGAGGAATGAGTGCGTGCATGGCGTGCGTGCACATCTTCGCTTCGTGCATGTACCGCCAGTATGGCTCAGGGAGGACGAGTACATTCTTCTGGAACCAGCAGCACGTCACTGTGATCAATCCACGCAAGGAGGTCGCGACAACGCCTACACATGTGCCACGTGGCTTCATGAACTGTAAGAGAGACACTGTGTAGCGTGCCATTGGTATTCTAGTTTACGTGTCTTGCACAAACTCGAAATACTAGTAAGGTACACGTGCATTGCACGCATCAGATTTTGCAACCAAATTATGAATAAATACCACACTATAGCATGTAAGCTCTGAGTCATGTATGCCTGATGTAGCCCTTCGTTTAATTCTTATAGTTCATCTCATTCAAAATCAATTAGTTTTTATAAAAAAGCTAAGAACGCGGGAATAGGAAAAACATGGGATTATAGTGGAATGTCTTCTTGAATCCTACAGGATTGTACGAGTGTTTGATTGTGCATAGAAAAAACGCAGAATTCTTTCAAAGAGGTTTGAGTGGATGGGATGTTTCCTATGAAATCTAGTGCAAATGAATCATATGGAAAAATTCCTATGGTTTACAATCCTATGAATCAAACAACCAAGATAGGAAAAATTCCTAATGATTAGAATCCTCCAAAATTCCTTTGAGAATACTTTGAATCAAAGAAGCCCTTAATATATTTTATGATTCATGGAATTGTGCATTGTAAAGCATAAAGTAAAAACAAATAATGGCAATTCAACTAGAAAAAAGTTTGGGCAGTTATGATATGGAAGAATCTAGAACAAAAGAGAACCACTGTTGTTTTGAGGTTTGTGCATTATGCTTAAGTTCAACCATGGAGTCTACTAGATTGTACATGTGGCAAAATCCGGTGGGTGGGCTAGAAGATGGTGCGAGGGGCCGAGTGGAGGGAGACTATGAAGGAATGCACAAGTGGAGATCGATATTTAGAGAGAGGGGGCGAACACGTGCGCTGATGCGCAGTGGCGGAGCCATGAAAAATAAATGAGCTAGGGGGCCAAGCATTGCTAATCCTTTACGAGGAGGGTCAATTCATGAACTTAAACCATTTTTAGCAGCAATTGTCTAATGATCACATTCATATTAGCCTTGATATATAGTGATGTTAGCGGGGAGGGGGCAGGGCCCTTACTGCCCCCTGTCTTCGCCATTGTGCACGCGTCTGAGAGATGAAGAGGAAGGCATGGATGATGAGAGGGGGATGTTGGATACATAATTAATGTGGGTGTATTAGCTATATATGTTAATCCTATATAGAGAGATATAGATTGATCGATGTGGACGTGGGAAAGAGGGTGAGACCTCACTGGATATATAGATTGATCGATTTGTGTGGAAAACTATGAAAGACCTAGCTATATACACACATACATAGAGGAACATCGATCATTGCGCATGCACGCATGAGAGATAAAGAATGCCCGATATGATGGAGAGGGGGATGTGTGTTGGTGTGTGCCTTCATGGGAGACCGACCTGAAGAAAAAGATTGCATGCGTGCGATGGATAATGCCGACTGGTAGTGTGTGTGCATGCATGCACGAGAGAAAGTTAGTGGTACAATTATAAAGAGAAGACTACTGTGTGGGTGTAAAAGAATAGCTGAATAGGTGAGGTCACAATCAATGTAATGTTGAATTCAAATATTTGAATAAGAGATCCTGATGTTTGAAACCCATGCATGCGTGAATATAACGGAGATTTGCGCGGTGTGGTTTGGAAACGAGCATGTTGTAATGTATACACATTGAACAAGGTCAGATTGATTTGAATTTGAGATACCGATGGCACACATCATTTGGCCACGTCGCATCCGTGCATGGACACACTATTCTAATTGGAGATGATGGGCGGCTTTTGCATCACATATCTATATCTATACCCCTATATATTATATTATTTTTTTATATTGTCTGCGGGTAACTTTAACTTTGAAAGATGGTCGTTGGATGAGGCAAATCCGATGGTCCAAAGATGGAAAATTTGAGCACCACTGGCCGTTGGATATCATCTAGATTCCACCAGATTTCGCCACATGTATAATCTAGAAGACTCCATGGTTGAACTTAAGCATAATGCACAAACATCAAAACACAAGCACTTCTTATTTGTTCTAGAATCTTCCGTATCAGAATTGCCCAAATGTTTTTCTACATGATTTGCCATTATTTGTTTTTACTTTATGTCTTACGATGCACAATTCCATGAATCTTAAAATAGATTAGCTTTCTTATAAAAACTAGATGATTTTGAATGAAATGAACTATAAGAATTAAACGAACATCTACATCACGCATATATGACTCAAAGCTTTCATGCTATAATGTGGTATTTATTCATAATTTGGTTGCCAAATCTCATGCGTGCAATGCACGTGTACCTTACTCTAGTCTAAATGGTGTTTGTGTGTGTGTTGTGCGTGTTGAGGTGCAAATTGTCATTTTTTGGGTACACGTTAAGCTTGTTCTTCCGAAATTTCAAGCCGCGCCTTGTTATGCCGAAAATTCAAGCTAGCGTCTCTGTCTATCGTGCTGTGAAACTCCCGCCTATTCAACCGCGCCTTGTTAGCCCGAAATATTTAAGATATATCTTTGTCTCGTTGTGCTCCGACAACTCCCTCCATGTCAACCCGCACCTTGCTATTCCAAAATTACAACGCGCGCGAAAACTCCCACCTCCCGTGAAATCCAGACACGCGAAATGCCCGTGGTACCCCTGAACCGAAAGAACCACCTCAAATCGGTGGGGGTACTTTCGTAACTTACCCCACATTTCGGACAAACGCATCTCTAAGCCATGGTTCCCCACTGCCATCCCATCCGCCCACCCATTCGTACACCGAGGCCACGAAAACCCGCGACGAAACCCCACACCCTGCTCCGTTCGCCACCCAGCCGGAGCCTCTTCCCTGACGATGTCGTCCACAGCAACACCTCAATGTCCCTCATCCACCGTACCAGATGAGGATCCATCGTCGATCTCATCGTCCCGCCGGTTCAGCCACCCCGTCTTCCACCTCCAAGGAGTTGCCCCGACGTTCCCCTCGTCTTTCGCGCCACCTCCATTCCCACACCGCCGTCTTCACCTGCACCACCGGAAGAGCATCATCATCACCGTTTCCTCGGATGAAGCTGCGGCCTAATCGGCGCCACCAAAGAGGTTGTACACTAATCGCCGCATTTTCTTCTTGATTCGATCTCATAGTGTTGCCGGCGCTTGGTCCTGAGCCGACACGGCGCGGCTCCATCCATGGCGGCGTCGCCGGCCACTTCCTCCATGGCGTCGCTCCCTCGGCGGCGACGTCCACATCTGTAGGACCTGCTGCTGCTTTAGCTCTCGCTCGCGCTGCTGCTCTGGTCTTGCTCTCGGTCCCCTGCCTGGTCTGCTCTTGCTATTGCTCTTGCTCGCGCTGCTGCTCTCGCTCTTGCTATTGCTTGCGATGATGCTCCGATTTAGCTACACTTTAGTCAACTGAATGGACTTTTGGGTCAGTC
>NC_057812.1:543782258-543789259 GCF_018294505.1 Triticum aestivum | reverse complement strand
GGGGGCTCGCCGGAGAGATACCCCACTATCTATCTTAGGGTTCAGGATGGGGGCGGTGGTCACCGGCGGTGGCGGGGCGTTGGCGGGGCGGTGGCGTGGGGATCGCCGGAGAAAAAGCTTGGCACGGGGTGGCCTAGAGGGATGGCCGGGGCGGCGGCGGACCGGCGGTGGGGAGTGTTTTCGAGGCGGGTGGGGCGGCGCACCACCGTCCGCGGGCGGCGGGGGCTGCTGTTTGGCCGGCTCAGGGGGGTGGAGGTTGAAGATGAATCACATGCCCTTGATTTCGTATCCAATGGCTGCAAAATCAACTGAACAGAGATGAAAAAGTCAGTCGACCGACGTGTAGCCTCACCTTGCTAGTGCGTTCAGTTTCGACAGCAAAATTCAGTTTCGACAACAAAATTCAGTTTCGACAGTTAAGTTAAGTTTCGACAGTTAAGTTCAGAGATGAGCGGCTGATGTATTTTACATATAGCACTTTGTGGTTATGTATTTTACGTCATGTATTGGAGATGCTATTAGAATTCCACTCAGGTTAACGTTGTTCGTTGTCTCTCTTGTCCTGCTTTAGCCTCGGCGTCGTACAACTCATCGGAGCTGCTCCAACGACGAAACCCTCCATCACAGCGGAGCAGTACCTCGGGCTCCATCTCTAGACGCCTAAGATCTTCTTCCCCTCCTCCGACAGCCAAATCAGCCGGAGCATCCTCACCGGCCAACCCAATCACGCTGAGATTGACATGGCTTCGCCAAAGAGGTTCTACACTTGTTGCATCTCTTTTTTACTCTACATGTTATATATATTGTCCACTAAGCACTCGTAGTAACGGGAAATATGATTATTTTATCCTACTATATGACAAGCAGTGAGGTACCAGGCAACTTAGCTATCCGTGATGGACTCTCTTGAACGCCATCATTATTTATGTCTACGCATTTCAGTTGTGCATTTGTCGATGGGCCTGGGAGTTGAGCTAGTATGGCAGTGGCCTGGGTCCAAAGTAATAGAAGTAGCACAAAAACATTTTTTTAGTGTAGGATTTTCCTTGCTCAAGCCTGCCTACTAGAATCGCCAGTGCTTGAAAGGAAAAGTGAATGAAAAACATCGGAATTGGAAAGTTTCCTATGGTACTACTTTTCATGAATTTGGTGCAAAGGAATGGAGCAAAGGAAAACTGTAGGATTTGTTCCTTTAGTATCGCCTTGAAAGAAAAACCGTAGGAATTCTAATTTCCACTTCTCCTCCTTTTCATATTCCTATTCATCAAGCACAAGACTAAGAGATAGTAGCATAATAGCATTATAACCGTACATCTTCTTGTGGTTTGACTTAATCTCACCATGCTTTTTTGCATCCTGTGATCTTCCAATTGTTGTGAATCAAACACCCAGATTGGCAGAAATCCTGTGTTTTTAAATTCTCTGTTTTGCACGTGCATTCCTATCCTATTCATGTCTATTTCCTATCCCTGCATTGTTAGAATCCTCAAATTCAAACAAGCCCTTACTCAATTACTTCTGTTACAGATATGTGTCAAAGAAAACCTTGTGTGGTTTGTCCTGCTCCTGCGGTGATGTGTTCCACCCTAGCTCAGCTGCTCCAATGACGGAAGGGTTCACCACAGCAGGGATCCGCTCTCCAGACTGTCTTTCACCGCCTCAGATCTTCTTCCCCGCTGCCGGCAGCCACGGCAACTGCATTACCATCATCAACTGAGCAGATGACCTTGAGGACTACACGGGTCCGCAAGAGAGGTCGCACTCTTCCGTGTCTGCTTATGTTATGTGTCGCTTAATATGATGACATGCTACATTATCGTCGTGTTCACCTATTAGACTCCGAGTCAGTTCCAAACTAATGCTGAAACTTGAGTTTTTAAATGGTTGTGGGGTACATATTGGGCCGGCAATCAGTACTCTCTGTCTACTATCTGGTTAATCTTCGGTGTCTACTATGAGTTTCATGTTGGGTGCAAACAAACATTAAAGGAGCCATTATCTGTATTTTTTAACTAAAGCTATTATCTGCCTGCTATCATTGGTTTTGGGTCTATCCATAGTTTGCTACCATCACTCTGGATTTGTGCATGCACTCCTTACATAATCTCACTATGTTTTATTCCTATGCATGCCAGTTATTGTACACAATGGAACTGATCATGTAGAGAAAAAGAGACGAGCCTTGTGTGGCACTAAAATTTCATGCAGACGTCGTTCCATGGTGGGCGCAAAGGCAGCCCCCCTCCACCCATTGCAGATCGTAGTCAAGAGGAAGATAACTGTTATGGGGGGATTCAGAAGGAGAAGACCACTCCTATTTACCCCATGAGGTCTTCACTCTAACTTGGCATGCTGATGTTGGTAATATCATGCATATGGTGCCTTGCATTGCTTACTGTATACATTAAAGATGTCATCTGCTTAGTTTAGACATGCTTTGTGTCAATGCCATCTGTTTAGTTTCTTTATCGTATATGTGAATCATGCAATGCCATCTTGTCTAGCCAGGCATCATATATGTGAATTTTGCAATGCCACCCTGGTTAGCCAGTCATCTTATATGTGAATTATATCATGCCATCATTTTTTATTACGTGTTAAATTTGTCAACAATTTTAGTACATTCAATTACTCTTCCTGTGCATCAGCCATTTGGCACGGTCATGGAAAAATCTGGAGTGGAAACAAGGTCTTCAGAGCAGACAATGCTATCTGATGAAGCGCATGTCTTGCTGGTTACCGATAGCTCCTTAGAGGAGGATTCAGAGACAAATGACCAGTCATATTTCCCCCCCGAGGTGCATGCCCTAACTTGGTAGGGTTATGTTGCTCATATCGTGCGTATGGTATCTTGCATTGCTATGTCATTTGCTTAGTTTAGACATGCTTTGTGTGAATGCCACCTGTTTAGTGTCTAATTACCATATATGTGAATTATGCAATGCCATCTTGTTGCAAGACATTATATATGTGAATTATGCAATGTTATCTTGTTGCAAGGCATTATGTATGTGAATTATGCAATGCCATGCTGTTTAGGCAAGCGTCATATATGTGAATTATATCATGCCATCCTTTTTTTGTATTTCTCATTGCTTTTGTCGAGTGTATATTCAACTGCTCTTCTTGTGCATCGGCCATTTGAATTGGTGATGGAGAAATCTAGAGTGAAAACAAGGTCTTCAGAGCAGACAATGCTACCTGCTGAAGCATATATCTTGCTGGTTACAGATAGCTCTTCAGAGGAGGATTCAGAGGTAGATGACCAGTCCTATTATCCCCCTGAGGTGTATGCTCAAACTTGGCAGGGTTATATTACTCATATAATGCATATGTTGTATTGCAATGCTTAGTTTTTACATCATATACACAATATTGAATGCCATCTCCTTAGTTGACACATCATATATACGATTTCCCTCTGCTCACTTCCTTAGTATATAAATCATATATTTGAATTATGTCATGCTATGATGTTTACATAGACAACATGTATCAGAATTATGGCATGCCAACCCATTTTCTAAAGACACAATATAGTTATATCATCTCATCCTATTTACATAGTCATCATATTTAAATTATGTCATTCTATCCGTGAATTATATCATGCCATCATGTTTCCACCGACGGCATGTTTGTGATTTATGGCATGCCAACCACTTTAATAGACACATCCTATAGTTATATCATGTCATCCTGTTTACATAGTCATCATATTTTGAAGTATGTCATTCTATCCTATTTAGTTAGCCATCATACATGTGAAATTGTGTCATGCTATCCTGTTTAATTAGCCATCATATATGTGAAATTATGTCCTCCTATTTTGTTTGCTTAGACAACATAAATGTGAATTATTTCATGCCCTGTTTTCTTCCTACTATCCATTGCACCTGTCTATCTTACAATGTCTGTACATTCAATTACTTTTCTTGTTTATCACCATTTCAATTGGAGGGAGTGATGACAGTATCTGTGGGAGTAAAAACACGGTCTTTAGAAAAGATCGTGCTACCTGTCGATGCAGGTAGAACCACGGTTGTACTTGCCCAAGAACTAGCCCCACCACACATAACCCACACTCATGCAGATTGTACCCCTACCCAGTTGGACAGAGAACCAGCTACACCCCTTCTAACCCCAACCCTAGCAGATAGACACCCAGTTCCCATTGACACAGCACCGTCTCCACCACAGAGCACCCAAACACGAGCAGTTAGTAAGGCAACTGCAGTGCCCAAATCACGAGGACCACCACTCCGAACCCGAAGTCAACGCTTAAAGCAGAAGAAGAATTGTTCTCAGGTCAGGTTCCGTAGCTATGGTTCATACTACTTTGCTCTTGCATCACTGTATTTACTGATACCAACTAATTTCAAATTTGAAGGATGCAATTGAAACTCCAATGGCGCAACAGGTATGTTTTAAACCTATTTCTTCAATGTGTTTGGCTGTTTGCTGTTGTCACTTGCTCTATGTTGATTTCAGTTTCAATTGAATAAACAGTTATGTTCTCATGCCATGCACATTACAAGTGTTGTTATTGCTGTGTAGTTTCCCACACTTATATTCTGTCTATGCTGCTTTGTCTTAAATAGATATGATTCGAACTATATCTATCTTGATTTGGCAACATAAACTAGAATGATATAGACCATACAGTGACCATACTACATAGATATATGTTTGTTTCATGCTGTTATCCTGTCCACCTTACTACTAAACTGGTAAACCTGAGATGTGTTTGTTTGTTTCTCTTTTAGAACGCGGATAAAATATTGGAGAAGAGTACCCTGTTATGCAATGGTAAAGGAAGTAATGCAGATAAGGTTCAAGATAGTGAGACATCCCTGTTGGTCTCCAAGAAAGCTGATAAAAACTATACTGAAGACACTGAGACAACCCCAAAGTCCTGTCTTGATGTAGTGTTCGAGTTACTGGCTACCACTGCTGGCACCAGCTCTTCGAACTCGTTGCCTAAATTAGTTCGGCTTCTTGAGTCTCAACTTCAAGTTGAAAGACATCGATCAGATGTTATGCGACAGGAAGCCGAAGGACTAAGGAAGTCCCTGCAGAATTCAGATGCATACTTTCTGGTGCAACAGCAAGCGCTGGAGGACTTAAGCACCAAATAAGAGAAAGTTAATAAGCTTGCTAAGCATCTTGCCAGCACTATGGGTACCCAGGATATTGTTTCTTGAGCTCTTCTGAAGTGGTTTCAGTTCTGAACTTGTTTTGCTGCGGCGTTTATATGTTGTTGTGTTCCCTATATTTGCACTGGTGGCGAACTTTGATGCCCAGTGGATGTAATATGTGTAATAGCCGTGATAGCCTAGTGTAAGTTCCTTGTTGCCTTGTTTATTTGTTTGCTTGTAGTCAGTGCAGTTCTTTTTCTGCGGTTTGCTAGTGGCTGCAATAACCTATTTTTTAAAACTAGGGCACAATAACCATGGGCTAATATTTACTGTAGTGACACTCGGCCTCCTACGGGCCGTAGAAACTGTGCGCCTTCTATGGGCCATATAAACAGTGGGCCTTCTACGGGCCATAGAAACAATGGGCCTTCTACGGGCCGTATCATCAATGGGCCTTCTACGGGCCATATCATCAATGGGCCTTATACGGGCTGTATGATCGATTGGCCAAACATGGGCTGAACAGACCGCATTCTGGCCGTAAACGGGCTAGAGTTGGAATCGTTCGTTCATGGGCCGACCATAACGGGCCATCGTTAATAGGCCATATTTGATGACGCTATGAAAACGGCCCAACGTATTAATGGACCACAAACGGGCCGATTGTAACCACAGGCTGAATTTGGCCCACAAGCAGAAAATGACAGTAATGGGCCGTAAGTAAACGAATGCTGGAAATGAGCCCAAGAATAAATGGGCTCTGAAGAAGGCCGGAAGATAACATGGGCTGGAAATGGCCCAACGGTATAATGGGCCGTTAATGGGTATAAAGTGATACACTGTTCATCACAGGCCAGTTTCACCACGGGCCGTTAACGGGTGTAAAGTGATACACTGTTCATTACGGGCCAGTTTCACCATGGGCCGTTAATAGGCCAAGAGTTACATAGGGCCTCATATTGGCCGAAAGACGTCATGGGCCAGAAGTGAAAACAGGCTGGAATCATATTGGATGGCCCAGATGACGCTATTGGGCCTAATTCGGATAGGGCGTAACGGGCCTTGGGTTAGCGGGCTGTAAATGGGCTATATTCGAACAGGCCGTTAACAGGCTTTCCATGGGCCGGCCCGCCAGCTTTTGACCAAGTCAAACGGGCCGGCCTTTACACAGGAATGGGCCTTTGTTGGGCCGTGCCACGTGTCGACGTATCATAGGCGCCTATCTGACCCACTTATGAGCTGACACGTGTTTCGTCCGGCCAATAAGAATTTTACACGTGGAAATTTCCCATTGGTCGGGGCTGTTAATGGGTTATCGGATCCAAAACCCGACCCGATAGCTTAACGGCGTTCCGTTACGGTGGATGCCACATGTCGGTCATCCTTGACGAAAGCACTTCTGTGACACGCGATTTATCGTCATGGAAGTGGACACTTCCTTGATGATAATTTTGGTAATGTCATGGAACACTTCTACGACAGCACAGGTATGACTATCTTGATTCTGTCATAAATTTGTCATGGATGTACATGCATGACAAAAAAAGCGACCTACTATGACAAACATGTATCATCACGGAAGTGTATTTTTGTGTAGTGTTCTCTTCCCTCTCTACGGGCATTTTCTCTCTCGCACCCCATCGTTGGTGGCCTCTGCCATACACATCACCTCTCTATGATGAAAGCCATGCACACTTAAATTACATCCGCCACAGAGGACCCCGCGACACACACACACACACACGCACGCACCCCCCAACACACACACTAAGACTCCATCTCTCTCTCTCACACACACACAGACACGCAAGCACGCACGCCCCCCCCCCCACACACACACTAAGACTCCATCTCTCTCCCTCT
>NC_057812.1:543701844-543781968 GCF_018294505.1 Triticum aestivum | reverse complement strand
ATATCTCTCTCCTCTCTCTCTCTCTCTCTCACACACACACCCCACACACATACACTAAGACTCCATCTCACACACACATGCTTTAGGCGGAGCATTTGTTCCTACCACCCTTCATCCAACCTTACACATATGATAAACAATCACCTTTATTTACTTGCATAACATGGACAAATTCCACTTTACTTTAGTATTCAGCAAACTTATCATCTGTACCCTTATAAAAAATGAGTTGGTGGTGATGGTGTGCCTGCCATCTTGTAATACAGACCGTATGATCTATATCTGAGGATAGAAAGCAAACTATGATAATTTTACAAAAGATACCCGCACCTCTCCCCACATCATTATCTCCCACAACTTCATTGCTCAGCAATTAAAAAAGGAATAAGTCTCTAGAACAATCTATCATGCATGGTGGCCGCTGCCGCCTGCCGGCGCCGTCCATTCCCATGCCTCCGCCCATTCCGACCACCAGTCACCACCACGCTCCACTCCTCCTCGCCTTATCTCTCATCTTTCATTTTTTCGATGACATTCTCGAGATACTAGTTTTCCAATAAAATTCTTGAGATATCATTAGTTTTTACACATGGGATTACTCTTGCATGGGTCAATCACAACACGTGTTCTGTAAAAAAATGCATATTGATGTTCCGTGCAATGCACGAGAATCTTGCTTGTAATTATATAACGCAAATCACGAGCAGGAAGTGACATTTTTTTGACACAACCACGTTAACATGGCCACGTAAATCACTAGCTAAAGTAAATACCATTATACTTATATCCCGATGCAAAAGGTTGAGTACATGTCCGAAGAGTAGAGTCGCACACACGCACTCTGTCTCTCAGAATCTCTCTCACACACACACCGGTTACGTGACGCCCACTTAAGCAGACACGTATGTTACAATTTGTGCACCCGCGGGTACACGTGATGCTGCGCATTTATTTAAGCCGGAAGGCGAACCCAAACAGTAGCTGCATTCATTCCCCTCCCGCCGCCTCTTCTCTGGTCGCCGTCGCCCGGTAGCCATGGGCCGGCCGAAGGTAACAACATACGCCATACTCCCGCCGGAGCGGCGCTTTAATATGGAAATTTTAGTGGTCATGCATGCATCTTTTTGTGCTAGCACTCCTATATAAGGGTTGACCGGTCGCTTCCCGCGGACGTGCGCGGGCGGTGGAAGAGGAAGGAGAAGGGAAGCGGGCTGTGGAGTAACGTTTTTTACCACAATTTCTTAGGAAACTGAGTGCAATAATTGAGTAGTTTTGCAAACTACCAGTACTACACCTGAAACGGTTCAAAACCTATACTCCCTTGCCAGCGCGCGCTTCCCGCGTGAAACGGTCAGCGTCGCCCTGGAGCGTCAGTGCCGCATTAATGCCCGGCCAGAGCGGAGGCGACCTCTCACTGGCGCCGGCTTTGAAGTGGCGCGACGGCCGAGAGAGCGCCGCTTCCCGGTGCACGCGACTGCTCCGCGTCGAGACTGGCCATAGGCCCTGTTTGGATCCATGGGTTAGAGTTAGTTTGAGCTAGTTGGGGCTCAAATAGCCCTAAACTATCCAAGCATGAGGGTTTAAATTGGAGCAAGTTGCACCGAACCCACCAAAAAAAACTATCCCACCCAAGAGGTGCTAACTGGAGATAGTTCTCATTGGGACCACTGAAAAATCACTTTTCTCTCTCCATGAAGTGCATTTATTGTCAATCTAACCCTGTCACCCAAACACCTCTTTGGCTACAGTTAGTTCAGGGTTAGTCATGAGTTAGTCTAACCTCTAGCTAAGTTAGAGTATCAAACAGGAGCAGTATAGGACATGCAAGTTGCTCAAAGCATACAGGCAAATTCGTACGTGAAAGGATTTTTTTCTTTTTGAAAACGGAACGTGAAAGGAATTTTTTTAGAATGCTCTTGGCATGTCGCTAACATGTGATAGTTAACCGACCTCAATAGACGGCAGAAACGCCAGCCCGCCGCACTTTGATAGAGACGAGGAGGGAGAAGCGATACAGGCTGCTGGATTACTAGAGATAGGTGTCGCACGGAAGCCAAGAAATATGGTGATAGCGTGGGTTAGCCATGTACTAGTATGATACTACACTGGGCTGCCGTGTTTCGTACTCTTCCAGTCCACTGTGGAGATGATTGGTTAATTTTATATCGCTGAATAATATTAAATATTATGAGTGCAGACGCTCCACCACGAGGTTCCTTGCTCCTTCTCGGTCGTCCGGAATCTATGTTCTTCCACTCTATTTTTTACGTGAGCTTTGTTCATCCTTTTGCCAACACGCGAGACATCTAGCATCAAGGTGCACGTGTTATGCAAGGATCGTTCCATCTATATGAAGAACACGTGGGACTGGAACTACGAGACGAACATGTACCCAGGAGTGGACGTACGAACCTGAGTAATGTAGCGCAGTAAGTGAAGTAGAAAGGCACAAATGGTATGAACATGCGTGGCATATAGGGTGTGTTTGGTTGCGTTCTCGTCTCAGCATAGTTGTTCCCTCTTCATGCATGCTCAACTCAACACCCCTCTTCATGCATGCTCTCTTCATGCATGCTTCTAGTGTATTTGTGCTAAACTAGTGTGGACTCATGCACCCTCCATACACTCTACCAAACACCCAAAAGTAGGTCGAGAAGGGAACTCTTGGGCGGCATTTGTCTCTTACTACGTACTACCACTAAATGTTGTACGTGCAATGCACGGTGATGTTATGGAGTACGTGCCTAAGTACTCTACTACTACTATATTAGTTGGAGGCACATATTAACTTTTATATTTGTTTACGTGTATGCCCCGAGACCTTCCAACTAGACGTGTCTTTGTCTCCAGGTCGCACTTTGTATCGTTCATACCACTAAGTACTACTACGTGTGGTCTCCGACCCAGAAGTGGAAGAAGTGGAGACGCTCTACCACGCTGTTTTTTACGCTGGGCTCTACCACGCTGTTCATGTCCCACTCCTTTCGCTGACGTGTGGGACATCCAGCACGTGCCGTGTTTGGCACCCTTCGTCGTAAGAGTTGAAACGCTAGCATTCATCAGAAATAAAAAATAATTATAAATCGGCAGTGATACTATTTTTTTGCGAACCAATCAGCAGTGATACTATACCACGCGGTTTCCTTGCTCCTCGATATCGGAAAGAATACTTCCGTTCGCCAACATGTGGGACGTCGACCATCCTGGTCCACTTGCCATGCACGCAGAACTCCAAGGGAGTCACCCAGGTCGTCGCGCCGCAGTAACAATGACTAATGAGCCGTCAAATCACAGGCCCACTTCCCACTTTGAAGTTGCTTGGACGAAGGAACCATCATGACTTCGTTGAATTCCGCTTCTTGAAGAAAACTACTGTACCAGCAGTACTGCTAGCTACAGTAGTTACTCCAACAGAGGCCTCCTTTCGTTCATAGGATAGGAATATGAAAATCATAGGAAGTGAGATGACATGCATCTCAATTCCTATAGAGAAAGAGATGCCATTTGATGCTTAGGATAGGAATTTTTCCATTTAGTCTAGGCTAATGTACTGGTAATTTGCTCTAAAAACTACAGTAGTAACTAGTAGTACTGGTACATGCTCGTACTCAGACACACACACACACACACTAACTACTAGTACTACTACTTCTCACATGCTGGCCAGACGCCGTCGTTCTCCTTCCCGGCTTTGTCGGCGACACCCCACCGTGCTTGGATCTCCGCCGACCTCTCCGCAGCAGCGCGTGCGTCCTTTTCTTTCTTGCGGCGGCGGGCCTCTCTTTTCTTGAGTGCTTTCTGACTTTTCCGCTCCCTCTGTGCGGCTTTGGCCGCCTCTTGCTCTACCGCCCATTCGGCCTTGGCATCTTCAAATTCCTCCCACATAGTTGTGAGGTCGCGAGCGGCGATGAACTCGGCACGGCGGGATGCCATCGCTTCCCTACCATTTTGTGTGCGGTCGTGGGCGGCGAGGAACTCGGCGCGGCGGGATGCCATCGCTGCCTTACCGGTTAGTATGCGGCGCGGTGGCATGAACGACGCTTGGTGAGAGCTCTGGGGTGGAGTGGCCGGACAACCGTATAGTGCATTGGTTTGTCAAGAGCTCAAGGACAGAAGACGAAGCAAATTTGGATTCCCCTTCAATCCTGGTCATTTATTACCGAGTAAAATGCATTGGCGGTCATCGAACTTGTCTTGATAGCTCACTTTGATCATTGTATACGAGATATGGTGATTATACGGTCACTGGCTCAGCGTATAGCTCCGTATTTGTCTGGTTGACCAGTCAAACAGTCCGCATGCGCCTCATCAGCTCGTGTTCTTTATCTATCTACGCGGGCCTACCTGTCAATGGAGAAAGAAATACTGTAAAAACCAAAATTATGCTAGAGTCCGGACCGCTTCCGGAGCCCGCTCTCACCGCCCTGGCCCCTCAAGACGCCAGCTGCCCGCCGCATGCATGCATAGCAAGTAGTACTCCTTATGTGGAGGAGAGAGAGGCATTGACAAAGTCAAGGAGTGGGCTCTGCAAGAGCCCGTCTCTACACGTGCTCCTAGGTATAAAAAATAATTCTAAAAAAGGCATAAAAACAATTGTGTCTTAAAAAAGAAAGGTAAAAAACATTTGAGAGGAAATAGATAGAGAGAAAGTGAGAAAAAGCTGTAACCTGGGCATTACATGAGGAAGGAGGGAGTGGTGCACATGCCAAGTTCACTGGGCTGCCGTGTTTCACACTCCTCCGTCGTAACAGTGGAGACAATAGCTTTCATCAAAAATAAACAATGAATACTCGTTGCTCGTCCTCTATATCGGAAAGAATACTTTCATTCGCCGACATGTGGGACGTCGACCATCCTGGTCCACCTGCCATGCACAAAATTATCCTGGTCTACCCCGGTCGTATCGCAGGCCCAACCTTTCCCACTGTAAGTTGTTCGGACGAAGGAACCATCATGACTTCGTTGAATTCCGCTTCTTCAAGAAAACTTACTGTACCCGCAATACTGCTACCACACGCGAAGACTGGACGGCACTGTACCACGTCATATCACTGAAACCCACTAGGCCAAACTAGCCCGCCTAGGTCATCTATTTTGGAACGGAGGGAGTACGTCTCTGCACTGCTATGATTTTGTGTTGCACGTCATATCACTGAAACCCACTAGGCCAAACTAGCCCGCCTAGGTCATCGATCGCTAAGCCTACAATTTTAGGAGCTAGGGCTATTGGTCGATCGACGAGGGATAAGTATAAGCGTACCACGAGCTCATCAGCCCCAACGTTTCTCTTCGGTGAGTGTTTTGCAAGTACTATAGCTCGCACAGTAGCTAGCCTACTAACACCAAGAATCATCAAACAAGCCCTGCTGATATGATAAACAGTTCAAACTTACATCTAATCATGCCATATATTACATCAAAAGCTGGTGAGGATACATCTGTTTCCATAACTCGGAGAGGGTTCGCATGATTCATCGCATGATTCACTATCAAACAAAAGTAGCAAGATCCGCCCACACAAGACAGTGCACTAGCCCTAAGATGGTTTGATAACACGCATCGTTCTGGTAATTAAACACAGGGCAATGCAAACTACCCTGAAGGATTAGCGCGACCAACTATTTCTTGTCATCGATCTCTCGGGCAATGACCACAGCACGGACAGCGGCATGGGAATCGATTTCTGGGGCGATGTCCGCAGGACTGACCGCGACATCGGAATCGATCTCTGGGGCGATGTCCACAGGATGGACAGCGGCATCGGAATCGATCTCCGGGGCGATGCCAACAGGACGGGCCACGACATCGGAATCATCAAGGACGTCCACCGGCACCTGCACAACCCTAACATATTAGCAAGCACATTGCAAATAATCAAAAACCACAACTATGGTAATAAGCCATTATTTTTTACCTTGTGCAGCTCACCGGGGGATCTCATCCCTCCGGGGGCCATCTCCTCGTCCTCGATGGGGGCCATCACCTTGCCAGGGGAATACTGCTTCTCAACGGCGACTATCTCCTCAAACTCGGTCTTGAGCCTCACATAGGTGGCAATCAGAGTTCCTGGGGTAGGCACGGTGGGGCCCTTGCTGTTCTTCCAACTTCCTTTGAGGAGTTCGTCCGCCAACGTCCTCAACTCTTTGGCCAATGCTTGTTTCTTGGAGTTCTTCGTCTCCATGGGTTGGCCCGCCAACATGGTCAACTCGTTGGTCGGTGCTCGCTTCCTGGAGATCGCTGTCTCCAGTGGGTTGTCCGCCGGCAACTCTTTGCCTAGTGCTCCAGGATCCATCAATGAACTGACAAACAAAAAGCAATCGAAAGGAAACCACAATCGCAATGAAAACGGGAAAAGAATAGGATGTGAGAATCGGTCGGTGCTTCGCAAAAAGAAGATTCTTGGAATGAAAATATAGCAGCATAACTGATTCGCCCACCTTTCCTTCGTCGGTACAGAAGAAAAATGGCAGAAGTGAGTAGCCTGGAGTGAGGTTTTCTTCAAGAAAGGGAAGAAAGGGCTTGAACGAGCGTTCCAGTGAAATGATGGTTGCTTCGTCCAGTCCAACTTGGAGGCCACCTTACCACTGCTGGTAAAGGTGTGGGTTTTGTGATATGACGGGTCATGACGGCCACACCGGGGTTACAGGTGAGTCTCGACTGTAGCACCTCGCTGTGATTTGGTGGATGGCACGCGGGCCCGGATGCTTTGAAATGTCCCGCATGTAGATAGAGCGGCTAGTCATATAGGAGTGCTCAATATTGTGCACCGCGACCAAGGCGGAGAGGAAAACGAGAGAACTACGTAATTAATGCATGAGTTTAATTAGGGTAGTTTTGTAAAGTACGAGATACATTCCTCCAATCGCAAAATGCCTTGGTTCATGAGATTTGAGATTTGAGCCCTATAAACCGGAAGGGAGGGAGTACTGCACACGGTGTAGTCTAGTCACTTGTTGAAATCTCTAGAAAGGCAAATACTCCTTTCCGGTTTACAGGGCTATACTACTCCCTCCGTCTAGGTGTGTAAGTCATCTTACGAAAACCAAATAGTCCCAAAACACTTAGGCGCGGTGCATTAACTTCTACCTTGTTTCTTGTTTCTTGACATATCAACCAATAAGAGATGAGAGGTGTGCATGCTTTTAATGACTTGCAATGGCTAGTTCATTGCATGCAATGCTATTAATTAGCAAATAAACATTGGTGACCCCAGGAGGAAACGGTGCTAAGCGCGTGGACCTATGCAGAATGAGTATCAACCAATGGATAATGGAGTTTAATTGTTAAACAATAGCAATTTTGTCTCATGCAAGAGCCTGGCTAGTACTCCAAGGAACCGCACCACGCGAGCGTTCGCAACTGCCACGTTCGGGTTGCGCTTGGCTCTTCGCCTCTTCGAGAAGACGAACAATAATGATGTTACTCCTACTTCTACAGTATCGAATCCACTGCTGCATGTCCGTCCACCTCGTGCGGGAGGGATAGCGAAAGCTTCAACTTACTGCTCCTGCCTTTGCGTCTATGACAGGTGGGCCCAACAGGTGGTTGGCCCTCCTGTCATGCAGCCAAAGGCAGGTGCAGTTAAGGCACCGGAGCTCAGTCCGCGAGGGAGAGGGCGTTGTAGTAATCAAATTTCTCGGTCTTGTACGAGTTGACGAAGATAGGGGTTGCTTGCTTGCTAGGGTTGCTCACTACGTATATATAGGCCGGAGCCTCCGCGCTTGCTTGCTAGGGTTGCTCTATTCACACACTCTCATCCTCTCCAGATTTAAACAAGATAGGGGTAGTAACACTGTCTTTCTCCCTTCAAAAAACACTGGCTTTCTATCCTCACCGCTGGTTACAGATCCGGACGTATCCCCCTCCGCCGGTGAAGGGGAGGAGGGGCAGCGTTTAGGCCGTCGTCGACAGCGAGGGAGGAGACCCACTGCCGGCCGCACCGTTATCTCTGGCCGAGCGCCGGCGCGGGAGGTCCTCCGATCCCTTCGTCGTTGCCTGTGGGCGGATCCGGCCTCCCGCCGCCCACCTATCCACATCCCGACGACCTTCAGGTATATCTTCGTTCGAAACCGCCTTAGCTCTACTTCCCCAGCTCGCTACGTCGCTGCATGTGCATCATTTTCTACCTCTCAGCCCCTCTCGATCGGATGGTCCAACGTCACATATTTTTTCTTCTATTGTTAGAGGTAAAGCTACTTCATGGAGTCGAATCTTGTACTCCCTCCGTCCGAAAATACTTGTCATTGAAATGGATGTATCTAGATGTATTTTAGTTCTAGACACATCCATTTTGATGACAAGTAATTCCGGACGGAGGGAGTACTTGGTTCAAACAAGAAATAAAGTGGGGGTGGGGGAATTTAGTATGTACATCGGACTTGGTACAAACAGGAAGGAAAGGGGGTGAAAGTAGTACAGACTGGTCATCCAACCGGTCTCTTGGTCGAAAAGGGAAATATAGGGGTAACACTGTACATAGTGGTATGACCAGGACTAGATTTGCTATCCACACATAGGAGTAGGTGGCTAGAGTGAACAAAAATGGGACCAACCCAGATATGTTTCTTGGATGTTTGTTTCTCGGGGCAACAAACTATGAATCACCACTTTATGCCCCTGTTTACGTACATGGTGCTGGACTGCTGGTGCACCCACTGTCCCATGCCCTTATACCAAATATTTAGGCTCCGTTCGGAATAAAGGGGCAGAAAACATAGGTCTTGATGAAAATAGAGGAATTGGAAAGGAATGTAGGTATAAATCTATGGAACAGCGAACCGGAGGAAACTCTCAAGAGAATGTGTTCAGATGGACTACGAAATGTACAGATTTGTTTTTTAGAGTAGCATGCTTGGCAGTATGAGATGCTATTTGTTTATTCAGCTGCACAGTGACTACTCTTGTCCTCACCTCACGTACCACACATAGGTTGATTTTTTATTCCGGCAACACAGCACAGCAACCTGTCTAACGCATGGCAGCGAGCGCCTGCCTCGGGCTTCCGCCCAAAAAATGAGCAGCGCGTGGATGTTTCTAATCCTATGGAATCAGTACTACCAGACCAGCTTTCCTATGAAACACTATTCACCTTTCCCGTGTTCCGAACGGTTGGAAGGGAAAGAATACCGTAGGAATTGTGTTCCTACGAAAATCCTGCACCAAACCTGTGAACCGAACGCAGCCTTAGCTGTTCTTAATCTAATGTCCCTGGTAAAAATGAAGCCATGCCACTGTTATAAGCCATGACAAGTTTAGCCAAATGTTTTTGCCTGTAATTGTTTGAGACTCTGACTATTTCCTCTGTGCCTTTTTGTGCAAACAGGGATATCCAATTCACCTGGTTGCTGTTGTGACCTTTTGGTGCACTGCACAAAACTCTTCTTAAAAGAAGTGACTTTTGTGCTGTTTAACTGGAATGTCAGAATGGAACAGTTGGTTCATTTTGGTGGAACTGCACAAAGGGAGATCTGTGTTCCAATCCTCATCATCCATATTGGCGCCATAACCTTCCTTTAGGTAAGAATGATATTTAATGCATGTGTTCATCTCTATTTTCCGACTGCCATGAGAAAATAATGTTGTTTTTACTAGTACACTTGTACTCCCTCACTGACAAAACCAATTCTGAATTAGAAGGCCAATCATGTACTTGGTTTCACCAACTGGTGAGGAGAAAGAGAAACAGAGCATGAAGAGGAAGAAGAAGAAGAATAAACAGTGCCAAGGCGATCTTGCTGAAGCCAGAGGCCTCAGTCGAGGCCATTCAAGGGCTCCGGCAACGACTACCTTACATGTGAGACGATCCTCCAGGGAGCCCTTCCACTTCTGCTGTCTCACTTAATTAATTAGGAGTACTTAAGTACCACTAATTTATTACTGCCTAATTTTCCTGTTGGAGTTAAACAAATCTTTAGTAGGACCCTATGCTGAATCATGTACGTGTGTATGTTTGTCTATGGAGGTGAATCATGTGGTGGAGCAGGGAGGGAATATTATTAGTGTCATGACATAATAGTGCTATTGTTTTGCATGTCAATTTATTGCCATTGGTTCAATGAGGCAATGTTTTGCGTATTGTCCATCATGAATTTGATGCTACTGGTTGAGTAATATGCTAATGTCTTCCTATCCTTTCTCACTAAGCTAATGAAGGTTTCACCTTGTTCCTACTTGTGCAAACAGGGATCATGTTGTGCCAATCATACATTAAATGGAACTACACAAGACAATACAATGAACTGTATCCCAGCCAGTGCTTTAACTCTGCTGGAAGTTCTTGATAATCTTTCGATATAATCTCAGCACTGGTAAACAAGAGTGATTTCAACCATACATTTGAAGTGCACAAAAATATATACTATTGTGTGATTCCAGTGAGTGCTTTATCATCTCTTATGGGACTACATGAATAAGCTTTTTTTCTCAGGTTGGTACGGGCCTAAGGCCTTCATCCATATTAGTTTGTTGTCATCTCTATTTGTATCGTGCTACTGTCATGAGAAACTCCTTTATCTTTGCACGTTAAAGTTTTGCAACCTATGATAAATGGCAATGCTTTGAGTGTTGAGTTGAGCTAATTGGCACTGATTAAATAAACTAATACCTCTCTTTAAGCAAGACTACTATGTTGCTAACTTTACCCATTAAGATAATGAGGGTGCTTCTATTTGTTAGTGTATGTTTCATAAACTAGTCCCACTATTACAGTAATCTCACTCTCTCAATATATGTGCCAACAGGGATGCTCGATTTTGGTGGAACTGCACAAAAACTTTGGGTGCTTCATTGCCTCGACAGCTTCCGTCCTTTCCTGTCAGTCGCTAAACTCCGCATACTTTCTTCCTTTGCTGTCAGTCGCTTGGCTTATCTCGGCTTCCAGTCAAAGGAAATAGTAATTGATATGCTACCTCACACAGGTTGGTACTGGTCTTTATCCTGATTATTGTGCCTGTCATATGTATTGGTAATTTGGTATTGTGCTACTGTTTGCCGATTTCATAAAGGAGTAATTTGGAGCCTGAACTCGCAGGCCAATCATTACATCGGGTGATTTCAGTAGAACTGCAGAAAATGATCAGATGGACAGGTACTTATGCTGCTGCTATGTACTCCAAAGTTCACTCAGACAAGCATCGATGTTGACAAGAAGTGCCTATATTCATTCGAGTATCAACCGGCGTCAACCAATTGTCAAACTCCAAGTGTTAGGAGAGTGAACGCCAAAAATATTGCTTGGTGCATAGCCCAGAAAAACGCAGTCCAGTCTTTGGTCCCAACTTGTGCCTTTTGGTTATCGGCACATATGGTAGCGAACTATATGGCATGGAGTCTAAAGATTCCAGACAAGTTGGTTGACGCGTATATTCACCTGGCACTTAATCAATCTGCACGCCAAGGATGCTCCATTTCAGTTGAACTGCACAAAAAATTTGGGTGGTTCATTTTCTCAACCGCCTCCTTTCTCGTCTTCAATGTAGAATTTTGGTGAGATATAGGACCAAGATGACCCAGTAAACTGGTTGGATGAAAGTAGTGGCCAAGTTGCTCAAACCTCCCTCGGCACAAGGCCACTATTTGAGGATAAACCTACAAGCAAAGTTCAGATTGTTTGTGTTGCCTCTTATGTACTCAAAAGGTCACTCGTACAAGAACTAATTTTAGCAAGAAGTACCTCTGATTGAACACCATTTACCAGTCTGTACCCTAGGTAATTAAAGTTCGTCCATGGATCATATTGGTTGTGATCTCAATCATTTGGATGCATAGACATACTAAACATGTGTATATCTGAATCTTTTTGTAAATCATGTATGAATATTGTCGTGTGATCTATTAATCATTTGGATGCATAGATATGATGAGCTTGTGTATATATGAATCTTTTGAGTTGTTGATTGTGAATGTTGGCTATGGATATGAACGTGTCCTGTGAACCTGAGTTTGATATGAATGTTTACCTTTTCTGTTGTATTTGTGTGTGAACTTGTTAGTATGCCTATTGTGGGGTATAAAACGCAGGTCTCTTATAAAAGTAATGGTGTGTCCAATTTATGTTTTCCCTTCTAACCACATTATATATATTTATATTATTACTATTATTGTATATTTTATAGAGACTTATATATACATTATAAAAACATACCAACTTATAAAAGTAAATGTTTAACGGAAGTTGGCAAGGAAAATTCTGGTTGTTTTAGACTCACAGGCAAGGAAAATCCTGGTGATTACGTACAAAAGCTTGCGAATATTTTAAGGACCAATTTAATAATAACGCACTCATTTTTATTTTGAGCAATAACTCGCTAATTTCTTAATTATATATATAAAAATGTGCCTCTCCGGTTTATTCTTTGATATTAATTGCTCCTTCTAACATAACATTATACTCCCTCCGTCCGAAAATATTTGTCATCAAAATGGACAAAAAGGGATGTATCTAAAACTAAAATACATCTAGATACATCCCTTTTATCCATTTTGATGACAAGTATTTTCGGACGGAGGGAGTATATATAACGAGCCCACCTAATACATGTATTTCAAGGAAGTGCAAATGGGCTGGGATTTCTTAGAAAATATAAATGGGCCTGATTGACGCGAAATTATTTGTTCACCCAGCCCAGCAAATGGACTATACATTCTAGAAAACATGGGTTAAATATATGCTACATTTTTGCAGGCTGACATGTGGGCCAATAGGTCGAAGCCTACGCAGGGCATTGTCAACTTGGTCAACAAATGATTGTGTCATCCACAACCATTGGATTTATATCCAACGGCCGGCATGCACCTTCAATCTCTCGTCTTCTTCCTCCAGCGTCACCGGGACCGCCTGGTCCGGCCTCCGGCGGCTAGCAGCTCTGCTTAGCACGCATCGCTGCGAAGCGCTACCCCACCGCCGGCCAGGCTATCCCTCCACCCCTCGACACCTCCTGTTATTCTCCACAGACTACAACCCCACGCCGCAACAGAACCAGTTATAACCCTTATCCTCCTCTCAATCTACGACTCCACTGTCGCGTTTTCCCATCTCTGAGTCATTCCCGTCCGGGGCCTCGCCTCGTCCACCGCCTTGCTGCGTTCGGTGCGGCGTGGTCAACAAACGAGAGTCATCGGAAGAGGACTTTACATGGAGAGCCTGACGGCTGGGACCCACGAGGTCCATAGTCGCACGCAAGGAAAGTTCCTCCTTATTAAGCTGAAAAAAATGTTTCCTCCACCTGACAGCTGGGACCCACCGGCTGTATCTTCGCACGGAAGGAAGTGCCTCCTTGTTTTGCGAAAAAAATTATTCATCCCGTTGACAGCTAGGACCCGTCGGATTTGGTGACTGACTTGTGGGCCTACTAAGCGGACGTGTACGCACGGCTTTGCCAACTTAATCAACAAATGATTCTAGCAGCTGGACCGTTGGATGTTAATCCAACAGCTGTGCTCCTTCTTCAACCTCTGTTCTTGCTCCTGTCTCCCGTGGGCGGCACCGCGGTTGTGCTGCCGCGCACCCGAACTAGTGAAGTTTCCCACTCCTCTCCATCTGCGACTCCACTGCAGCTTAATAAATAGTAACGTCTTCGGTTTTAGCCCGGTTTTCCATAGATTAACCGGGCAATTCTCTTCTTCTTAATTAATCGACGAGGCAATTCTTTTGCCTCCGTTTTGAAAAAAATAGTAACGTCTAACTGAGCTAATTAGTTAGATGCGTACACTTGGTGTAGTAGGATCTTTATTTAGTTTGATGCATACACTTGTTCTTTTTTGGTAGCCCTTTTGTAATGATGGTTGATGTTTGGTTTGGAAGAGAGAGCTGCGTCTTCACTCTTCTGGCCTGCTTACTGCTTCTGTTGCACCCCCAGCCCTGGTTGCTATTGCTGCTGTTTTCAATGTACAATCAGTAGTATATTTTGTCTGTTGGTTGAATAAATGTGTTGTTAGAACGGCAAACACAATGTTTTGGAAGTCGTTGCACGGTTCGATCCTTTAGTGCCCCGTACCGTACGTAGCGCATACTATTTATCGTACGGAACACATTTTTTTTTTGAAACTCGGAACACATTTTCCATTTGTTGATAACATGCAGCCCACTAATGAAGGCCCAATAGAGAAGCCCATAATTAATTGGAAGGGAGGCTCTCACATGAATCCGGCCCAGGTACATGCTCATGGTCCCCTAAACATAAATAAGTAAATAAATAAAGCTAAATGCCCATGCACCAGTTCTTTGGGAAAATAGGTAGCCCAGTATTTCTTTTTGAAGAATACCCAAGCTAGGCCTATTTGTTTTCTCTGAATTACTGGGCTGCAAATCTTTCAAGGGCTGCAATAAATTCCATATGAATTAGAAAATGACTAAAAATTATAAAAATAATAGCAAATGGGTTGTACACGCCACAGATTTCGAGGCTGACTTGTTTAGGCAAGGCTTTGTCAGTGAACACACGATTCTAGCAGCAGTTAGTGTTGGATGTCCATCCAACGGCCGACATGCTTCTTCAATCTCTGATCTTCCTGCTTCAGCCGCGTAAACTAACGTCGGCGGGACTGCCTGCTCCCTCCTCTTGTGGCCCGTTGTGATGCCGCGCAGGCTTCCCCGGCCCACCCTACTCCCTCCGCTGGCCTGGCCGCACGCAATCAACTGCCTCCTTATTACGCCAAATAAATGATTCCTCCCACTGACATCTGGGGCGCACCGGTTGGGAGGCTAACCTGTGGGCCTACTAAGTTGACGCGTACGCAGGGCTTGTCAACTTAGTTAACAAATGATTCTAGCACCAGTAACCGTTGGATTTGAATCGAACGGTCCTGCTGCTTCTTCAATCGCTGCTCTTCTTGCACCAGCCACCCAAACCAGCGCCGGGGAGACCGCCTGCTCCTGCCTCCAGTGGCCGGCTGCGCTGCTGATGAGGCCTCATCGCCCCCTACTACTCCCACCGCTAGCCAGGCCCTACAACGACAGCAGCCTCACACCGCAGCCGAACCAGTGAACCCTCGTACTCCTCTCCGCGTGGGCATCCACTGTCGCGTCTTCCCCGGCTGCACGTCGTCCCCTTCCTAGGCCTCACCATCGTCCACTGCCTTGGTGCTCTCGGCGCAGCGTGGTCAACGTGGTCAACGACATTCCATCGGAAGAGTACTGTACGTGGAGAGGCTGACAGCTGGGTCCACGGCCACAGCCCAGTTTTTTTGTGATTTGCCAAGTAAGTCGCTTTGTCAGGCCTGTTGGGCTGCAAATCTTTCAAGACGGGGAGAGCTTTCATTCGGCTGGCCGAGAAAATGGCCCATCAGTAATGAGAAATGGGCTATACATTTTTAAAACAAATCAAACCGGCAATTAGTTTCTAATATCTTTTTTTTTCATTTCGAGATTTGAAATTACATTAATTTTTATGCGTGGAGAATTTGTTGGATTTTATATTGATATACATTTATTTTTTAAATCAGTTTGAATGTGAGTCAAAATTTTGGGATTAAAAACAGTTCGGACCGCATCGAAATATGCATAATTTCGTATAATTTTTTAACCGTGGCCACAATATGGGCTGTAATGATAACAAAAAGAATATGGGCTCCAAAAAAACCTTAATAATTAGCGAATGGGCTGTAAATTATTAGAAATAATGGCAGATGGGATGTATGCTGTTTTCCACAGATTTGAGGCTTTCCTAAAAAAAGGTTGACGCACAAGCAGTGACTGTTGGATGGCCATCCAACGGCCGTCGTGCTTCTTCAATCTCTGCTCTTCCTGCTCCAGCCGCTCAAACAGGCACCGGCGGGACTGCCTGCTCCCTCCTCCCCGCGAATGGCTCTGCTGCCGCGCAGGCCTCACCGCCCCACCATACTCCCATCGCTGGCCTAGCCATCCCTCTACTCACCTACACCTACTGTTATTCTCCGGCGACGGCAGACGAACCAGTAAACCCTCGTACAGTCGTACTCCCCTCCGTGTGGGAAACAACTGCCGAGTCTTCCCTGCCTCCGTGTCGTTCCCTTCCTTGGCCTCGCCGTCGTCCACCCCCTTGGTGCTCTCGGCGCGGCCTGGTCAACGTGGTCAACGACCGACATGCATCTGAAGTGGACTTTACGTGGAGAGGCCGACAGCTGGGTCCACGGCCGCACGCAAGGAAATGCCTCCTTATTACGTGCAAAATAATGATTCCTCCACCTGACAGCAGGGACCCACTGAAAGGGCCTCTGTATTTCACGAAAAAAAATGTTACCGTCACTGACAGATCGGACCCACCAGCTATATCTTCGCACTCAAGGAAGTGCCGCCTTATTACGCACAAAAAATGAATACTCCCCCTATTAGCTGGGACCCAGTATAGTGGCAGGCTGACTTGTGGGCCTACTAAGTTGACGGGGACGGAGGGCTTTGTCAACTTAGTCAATATGCATGATTCTAGCTCCAGTGACCGTACGATGTCCATCCAACGGCCGTAGTGCTTCTTCAACCTCTGGTCTTCTTGCTCCAGCCGCCCAAACCAGCGCCGGTCATGCCTCATGCTCCTGCCTCCCATGGCCGGCTGCGATGCGGCGGAGGCCTCACTGCCCCCTACTACTCCCACTGCTGGTCAGGCCATCCCTCTACTCACCCACACCCCATGTTATTCTGCAGCGACAGCAACCTAACACCGCAGTGAACCAGTGAACCCTCATAATCCTCTACGCGTGGGCATCCACTGCCACGTCTTCCCCGGCTCCGTGTCGTCCCCTTCCTAGGCCTCGCCGTCGTCCACCACCCTGGCGCTCTCGGCATGGCGTGGTCAACGTGGTCAAGGAACGGCTTCCATCGGACGTAGACTGTACGTGGAGAGGCTGACAGCTGGGTCCACGGCCGCAGCAAGGAAGTGCCTCCTTATTACATGCAAAATAATTATTCCTCCACCTGACAGCAGGGACCCACTGGACGGGCCACCGTATTTCGCGAAAAAAACGTTTGCCCTTGAGTGCTGGGACCCACCAGCTACATCTTCGCACGCAAGGAAGTGCCTGACAGTCGGGACCCACCTGGTCGAAGCGTACGTAGCGTTGTCATTCTGGTCGCGAACGTGTACATACATATATAGTGGTGGATGTAGAGGCGCGCACGTAGCATGTACACGTACATACAGCGGCTAGGGTGCAAGAAAGAAAATACAGCCACGTATGTGTACATACGGGCGCGGTCTCGAACGCCTACTTGCGCATACGTACGGCCAGGGCTCGTGTACATGGCTGGGTCGGAACGGAGAAACAACGGCGTCGTCGTGTTCATGGGGAGGCAACGGAATGCGTCATGTTCATGCGGAGGCAACGGAATGCATCGTGTTCATCGGTAGGGCTTGGACGGAACAGGTGATGGAAACGAGGCCTGGTGTACCACAGAACGGAGGAAACGACCTTGTTTTCGACCAGCCACATTCGAAACGGGATCCTGTTGATCGGGAGGGGTCTGGCGTACCGCAAAACGGAGGAAACGGACCTCCTACAGTCGAAACGGGGGTCCTGTTCATCGGGAAGGGTGTGGCGTACCGCAAAACGGAGGAAACGGGACTTGTGTTGGAGCGCTACGGTCGAAATGGGGGTCCTGTTCATCGGGAGGGGTGTGGCGTATCGCAAAACGGGACTCCACGGGATACTGTTCATCTCCACCGTCGACCCCCTCCAGCCTCCGCGAGCTACTGTTCATCCACCGTCGACCTCCTCCAGCCTCCACCTGCGACTGTTCATCCATGGGCTCCTGTTCATCCAGCCTCCACCGCGCGCTACTCCACCGGCTACTGTTCAACCAGCCCTCTCCACGGGCTCCTGTTCAACAACCCCTTCATGGCCTACTATTCATCCTGCCCTCCACCATCTACTGTTCATCCTGCCCTCCACGGGGTGGTCCTGTTCATCCAGCCCTCCACGGGGTCCTGTTCATCCAGCCCCAACCGACTCGATCGATCGGGGTCCTGTTCATCCACCCCCACCAGGAACTGTTCATCCAAACCCCCCTCGCAACGCTCACTGTTCAACCAGAGGCAGCATCGATCGGCTTCAGTTAGCAGCAGTAGCGAAGGAATCGCTCGATCGGGTTCAGTTAACAGCCATCGATTGATCGCTCAGGTTCAGTAACGCGTAGCCTACAGTGCAATCGCTCGGTTTCAGTTAGAGCCCAACGCCTCGCTCGGGTTCAGTTAGAGCCAACGCCTCGCACACATGCGCATACGTGTACGAGAGAAGCACGCATCGCTCGGCCCCCGACCTCCCACCGTAACCGGGAACTCCCCGAAATTTTCCTCGCCCTCGCTTCTACCACGGTTTTTTCCGCCATGGACGGCCCAAAGAATGTCATGCAGCTGCGTCTCCGGCCCGCCCAGGACGAAAAGACCATTTTCTGTCATGATTTTTTGTCATAGGAGTAGGAGCCCACCACATCTATGATGATACCGGGTTTTGTCACAATTATCGTCATAGAAGTGCCATATGTATGACAAAAACAATTCGTTCGGCCCAAAATGTCAAGGATGTGTCTTTTTTTGTAGGGCATGTTCCTATGACTATGAGATTATGCAACTCCCGTTTACCGGAGGAACACTTTGTGTGCCACCAAACGTCACAACGTAACTGGGTGATTATAAAGGTGCTCTACAGGTGTCTCCGAAGGTACTTGTTGGGTTGGCGTATTTCGATATTAGGATTTGTCACTCCGATTGTCGAAGAGGTATCTCTAGGCCCACTCGGTAATGCACATCACTATAAGCCTTGCAAGCATTGCAACTAATGAGTTAGTTGTGGGATGATGTATTATGGAACGAGTAAAGAGACATACCGGTAACAAGATTGAACTACGTATTGAGATACTGACGATCGAATCTCGGGCAAGTAACATACCGATGACAAAGGGAACAACGTATGTTGTTATGCGGTTTGACCGATAAAGATCTTCGTAGAATATGCGGGAGCCAATATGAGCATACATGTTCCGCTATTGGTTATTTACCGGAGACGTGTCTCGGTCATGTCTACATAGTTCTCGAACCCGTAGGGTCCGCACGCTTAAAGTTTGATGACGGTTATATTATGAGTTTATGTGTTTTGATGTACCGAAGGAGTTCGGAGTCCCGGATGAGATCGGGGACATGACGAGGAGTCTCCAAATGGTCGAGACGTAAAGATCGATATATTGGACGACTATATTCGGACATCGAAAGGTTCCGAGTGATTAGGGTATTTTCGGGAGTACCGAAGAGTTACAGGAATTCGTATTGGGCCTTAATGGGCCATACGGGAAAGGAGAGAAAGGCCTCAAAGGTTGGCCGCACCCCTCCCCATGGGCTGGTCCAAATTGGACTAGGAAGGGGGGTGCCCCCTTCCTTCCTTCTCCTTTTCCCTTCCCTTTCCTTCCCTCCTACTCCTACTACTTGGAAGGGCTCCTAGTTCTACTAGGAAAGGGGGAATCCTACTCCCGGTGGGAGTATGACTCCCCTAGGGCGCGCCATAGAGAGGGCCGGCCCTCCCCCTCCTCCAGTCCTTTATATACGGGGGCAGGGGGCACCCCATAGACACAACAATTGATCGCTTGATCCTTTAGCCATGTGTGGTGCCCCCCTCCACCATAGTCCACCTCGATATTACTGTAGCGGTGCTTAGGCGAAGCCCTGCGTCGGTAGAACATCAACATCGTCACCACACCGTCGTGCTGACGAAACTCTCCCTCAACACTCGGCTGGATCGGAGTTCGAGGGACGTCATCGGGCTGAATGTGTGCTGAACTCGGATGTGCCATGCGTTTGGTACTTGATCGGTCGGGTCGTGAAGCGATGTCTACTACACAACCTTCTTCTTGTAGACGTTGTTGGGCCTCCAAGTGCAGAGGTTTATAGGACAGTAGCAAATTTCCCTCAAGTGGATGACCTAAGGTTTATCAATTCGTAGGAGGCGTAGGATGAAGATGGTCTATCTCAAGCAACCCTGCAACCAAATAACAAAGAGTCTCTTGTGTCCCCAACACACCCAATACAATGGTAAATTGTATAGGTGCACTAGTTCGGCGAAGAGATGGTGATACAAGTGCAATATTGATAGTAGATAATAGTATTTGTAATCTGAAATTATAAAAACAGCAAGGTAACTAATGATAAAAGTGAGCGTAAACGGTATTGCAATGCTAGGAAACAAGGCCTAGGGTTCATACTTTCGCTAGTGTAAGTTCCCTCAACAATAATAACATAATTGGATCACATAACTATTCCTCACCATGCAACAAAGAGTCACTCCAATGTCACTAATAACGGAGAACGAACGAAGAGATTATGGTAGGGTACGAAACCACCTCAAAGTTATTCTTTCCAATCAATCCGTTGGGCTATTCCTATAAGTGTCGCAAACAGCCCTAGAGTTCGTACTAGAATAACACCTTAAGACACAAATCAACCAAAACCCTAATGTCACCTAGATACTCCAATGTCACCTCAAGTATCCGTGGGTACGATTATACGATATGCATCACACAATCTCAGATTCATCTATTCAACCAACACAAAGGACCTCAAAGAGTGCCGCAAAGTTCTACCGGAGAATCACGACCAGAACTTGTGCCAACCCCAATGCATAGGTTCATGGGAGGAACCCACAAGTTGATCACCAAAACATACATCAAGTGAATCACGTGATATCCCATTGTCACCACAGATATCCACGGCAAGACATACATCAAGTGTTCTAAATCTTTAAAGACTCAATCCGATAAGATTACTTCAAAGGGGAAACTCACTCCATTACAAGAGAGTAGAGGGGGGAGAAAACATAAGATCCAACTATAATAGCAAAGCTCGCGATACATCAAGATCTTATCACCTCAAGAACACGAGAGAGAGAGAGAGAGAGATCAAACACATAGCTACTGGTACATACCCTCAGCCCCGAGGGAGAACTACTCCCTCCTCGTCATGGAGAGCACCGGGATGATGAAGATGGCCACCGGAGAAGGATTGCCCCCTCCGGCAGGGTGCCGGAACGGGTCTAGATTGGTTTTAGGTGGCTACGGAGGCTTCTGGCGGCGGAACTCCCGATCTATTGTGCTCCCTGGAAGTTTTAATATGCATAGGTATATATGGGTACAAGGGGTACGTCGGTGGACCGAAGGGGGGCACGAGGCAGGGGGGCGCGCCCCAGGGGGGTGGGCGCGCCCCCTACCCTCATGAGCACCTCCTTCATCTTCTGACATAGGGTCCAAGTCTATCCGGTAGGTTTCCTTCCAAAAATAACTTCTCCAGTTGATTTCATTCCGTTTTGACTCCGTTTGATATTCCTTTTCCTCGAAACACTGAAATAGGCATAAAACAGCAAATCTGGGCTGGGCCTCCGGTTAATAGGTTAGTCACAAAAATAATATAAAAGTGGAAAATAAAGCCCAATATTGCCCAAAACAGTAGATAATATAGCATGGAGCAATAAAAAAATATAGATACGTTGGAGACGTATCAGCATCCCCAAGCTTAATTCCTGCTCGTCCTCGAGTAGGTAAATGATAAAAGCAGAGATGCGGAGTGCTACTTGGCATAATTTCAATGTAATTCTTCTTAATTGTGGCATGAATATTCAGATCCATAAGATTCAAGACAAAAGTTTAATATTGACATAAAAACAATAATACTTCAAGCATACTAACTAAGCAATTATGTTTTCTCAAAATAACATGGCCAAAGAAAGCTATCCCTACAAAATCATATAGTCTGGCTATGCTCTATCTTCACCACACAAAATATTTAAATCATGCACAACCCCAATGACAAGCCAAGCAATTGTTTCATACTTTTGATGTTCTCAAACTTTTTCAATCTTCACACAATACATGAGCGTGAGCCATGGATATAGAACTATAGGTGGAATAGAATGGTGGCTGTGGAGAAGACAAAAAGGGAGAAGATAGTCTCACATCAACTAGGCGTATCAACGGGGTATGGAGATTCCCATCAATAGATATCAATGTGACTGAGTAGGGATTGCCATGCAACGGATGCACTAGAGCTATAAGTATATGAAAGCTCAACAAAAGAAACTAGTGGGTGTGCATCCAACTCGCTTGCTCACGAAGACCTAGGGCATTTTGACGAAGCCCATCATTGGAATATACAAGCCAAGTTCTATAATGAAAGATTCCCACTAGTATATGAAAGTGACAACATAGGAGACTCTCTATCATGAAGATCATGGTGCTACTTTGAAGCACAAGTGTGGTAAAAGGATAGTAGTATTGCCCCTTCTCTCTTTTTCTCTCATTTTTTTATTTATTTTTGGGCCTTATCTTCTTTTTTATGGCCTATTTTCTTTTTTTATTTGGGCTTCTTTGGCCTCTTTTATTCATTTATTTTCGTCCGGAGTCTCATCCCGACTTATGGGGGAATCATAGTCTCCATAATCCTTTCCTCACTAGGACAATGCTCTAATAATGATGATCATCACACTTTTATTTACTTATAACTCAAGAATTACAACTCGATACTTAGAGCAAGATATGACTCTATATGAATTCCTCCGGCGGTGTACCAGGATGTGCAATGATGCATGAGTGGCATGTATGAAAGAATTATGAACGGTGGCCTTGCCACAAATACGATGTCAACTACATGATCATGCAAAGCAATATGACAATGATGAAGCGTGTCATAATAATGGAATGGTGGAAAGTTGCATGGCAATATATCTCGGAATGGCTATGGAAATGCCATAATAGGTAGGTATGGTGGCTTTTTTGAGGAAGGGATATGATGGGTTTATGGTACCGACGAAAGTTGCGCGGTACTAGAGAGGCTAGCAATGGTGGAAGGGTGGGAGTGCATATAATCCATGGACTCAACATTAGTCGTAAAGAACTCACATACTTATTGCAAAAATCTATTAGTTATCGAAACAAATTATTACGCGCATGCTCCTAGGGGGATAGATTGGTAGGAAAAGACCATCGCTCGTCCCCGACCACCACTCATAAGGAAGGCAATCAATAAATAAATCATGCTCCGACTTCATCACATAACGGTTCACCATACGTGCATGCTACGGGAATCACAAACTTCAACACAAGTATTTCTCAAATTCACAACTACTCAACTAGCATGACTCTAATATTACCATCCTCATATCTCAAAACAATCATCAAGTATCAAACTTCTCTTAGTATTCAACACACTCATAAGAGAATTTTATTATTCTTGAATACCTAGCATATTAGGATTTTAAGCAAATTACCATGCTATTTAAGACTCTCAAAATAATCTAAGTGAAGCATGAGAGTTCATATATTTCTTATAAATAAAACTACCATCATGCTCTAAAAGATATAAGTGAAGCACTAGAGCAAATGACAAACTACTCCGAAAGATATAAGTGCAGATCAATGAGTAGTCGAATAATTATGCAACTATGTGAAGACTCTCTAACATTTAATAATTTCAGATCTTGGTACTCTATTCAAACAGAAATCAAAGAAAAATAAAATGACATCTAAAATAGGAAACATCATGTGAAGAAGCAAAAACTTAGGATCAACCGATACTAACTGATAATTATTGAAGAAGAAAGGTGGGATGCCAACCGGGGCATTCCCAAGCTTAGATGCTTGAGACTTCTTGAAATATTATCTTGGGGTGCCTTGGGCATCCCCAAGCTTGAGCTTTTGTGTCTCCTTAATTCCTCTCATATCACGGTCTCCCTAAATCTCAAAAGCTTCATCCACACAAAACTCAACAAGAACTCGTGAGATAAGTTAGTATAAACCATTGCAAAAACCTTATCATACTCTACTGTAGAAAATCACTAAAATTATTATTCAACATTTCATACTAAATGCCTCTGCATATTTAATAGTCCTATCCTCAAATAGAATCATTAAAGAAGCAAACATATGCAAACATAACAGCAATCTGCCTAAACAGGATAGTCTGTAAAGAATGCAGCAACATCCATACTTCCCTAGCTCCAAAAATTATGAAAGAAAATTCCCACTGTAGTAAATTTATTAGATCTTAATATGCAAAAGGTTTCCACATTTTATCGCATTCTGACTTTTCTAGGGAATTATTGCAACAGCAGTAAATTTTCTGTTTTTAAACAGCAACATGTGGACTTCTAAAATAGGCATAGTAAAGGCTATCAATGCCACTTTTATTGAAATAAAATATGCAAAACATTGTTCTAAATAACAGAAAGAAAATTCTAACAAAATAAATTGACGCTCCAAGCAAAACACATACCATGTGGCGAATAAAAATATAGCTCCAAGTAAAATTACTGATGAATGAAGACGAAAGAGGGGATGCCTTCCGGGGCATCCCCAAACTTAGGCTCTTGTCTATCCTTGAATATTACCTTGGGGTTACTTGGGAATCCCCAAGCTTAGGCTCTTGCCACTCCTTATTCCATAGTCCATCGAATCCTTACCCAAAACTTGAAACTTCACAACACAAAACTTAATAGAAAACTCGTAAGCTCTGTTAGTATAAGAAAATAAATCACCACTTTAAGGTACTGTAATGAACTCATTCTTTATTTATATTGGTGTTAAACCTACTGTATTCCAACTTCTCTATGGTTTATAAACTCTTTTACTAGCCATAGATTCATCAAAATAAGTAAACAACACATGAAAAACAGAATCTGTCAAAAACAGAACAGTCTGTAGTAATATGGATCAAACGTATACTTCTGAAACTCATAAAATTCTCAAATAAATTTCTGGACCTGGGGAATTTATCTATTAATCATCTTAAAAAATAATTAACTAAATAACACTCTCCAAATAAAAATGGCAGCAATTCTCGTGAGCGCTAAAGTTTCTGTTTTTTACAGCATGATCGCAAAGACTTACCCCAAGTCTTCCCAACGGTTCTACTTGGCACAAACACTAATTAAACACATAAAACCACATCTAAACAGAGGCTAGATGGATTATTTATTATTAAACAGGAACAAAAATCATGGAATAAAAATAAAATTGGGTTGCCTCCCAACAAGCGCTATCGTTTAAAGCCCCTAGCTAGGCATGATGATTTCAACGATGCTCACATAAAAGATAAGAAATGAAACATAAAGAGAGCATCATGAAGAATATGGATAGAACATTTAAGTCTAACCCACTTCCTATGCATAGGGATTTTGTAAGCAAACAACTTATGGGAACAATAATCAACTTGCATAGGAAGGCAAAACAAGCATAGCTTCAAGATTTTAAGCACATAGAGAGGAAACTTGATATTATTGCAATTCCTACAAGCATATATTCCTCCCTCATAATAATTTTCAGTAGCATCATGAATGAATTCAACAATATAACTAGCACCTAAAGCATTCTTTTCATGATCTACAAGCATAGAAAATTTACTACTCTCCAAATAAGCAAAATTCTTCTCATGGATAATAGTGGGAGCAAACTCAACAAAGTAATTATCATGGGATTGAAAATTGAAATCAAGATGACAAGTTTCATGGTTATCATTATTCTTTAAAGCATACGTGTCATCACAATAATCATCATAGTTAGGAGGCATGCTTTCATCATAATAAATTTTCTCATCAAAACTTGGGGGACAAAAAATATCATCTTCATCAAACATAGCTTCCCCAAGCTTGTGGCTTTGCATATCATTAGCATCATGGATATTCAAGGAATTCATACTAACAACATTGCAATCATGCTCATCATTCAAATATTTAGTGCCAAACATTTTATAGATTTCTTCTTCTAGCACTTGAGCACAATTTTCCTTTCCATCATACTCACGAAAGATATTAAAAAGGTGAAGCGTATGAGACAAACTCAATTCCATATTTTTTTGTAGTTTTCTTTTATAAACTAAACTAGTGATAAAACAAGAAACTAAAAGACTCAATTGAAAGATCTAAAGATATACCTTCAAGCACAAACCTCCCCGGCAACGGCGCCAGAAAAGAGCTTGATGTCTACTACACAACCTTCTTCTTGTAGACATTGTTGGGCCTCCAAGTGCAGAGGTTTGTAGGACAGTAGCAAATTTCCCTCAAGTGGATGACCTAATGTTTATCAATCCGTAGGAGGCGTAGGATGAAGATGGTCTCTCTCAAGCAACCCTGCAACCAAATAACAAAGAGTCTCTTGTGTCCCCAACACACCCAATACAATGGTAAATTGTATAGGTGCAGTAGTTTGGCGAAGAGATGGTGATACAAGTGCAATATGGATAGTAGATAATAGTATTTGTAATCTGAAATTATAAAAACAGCAAGGTAACTAATGATAAAAGTGAGCGTAAATGGTATTGCAATGCTAGGAAACAAGGCCTAGGGTTCATACTTTCGCTAGTGTAAGTTCCCTCAACAATAATGACATAATTGGATCACATAACTATTCCTCAACATGCAACAAAGAGTCACTCCAATGTCACTAATAACGGAGAACGAACGAAGAGATTATGGTAGGGTACGAAACCACCTCAAAGTTATTCTTTCCAATCAATCCGTTGGGCTATTCCTATAAGTGTCGCAAACAGCCCTAGAGTTCGTACTAGAATAACACCTTAAGACACAAATCAACCAAAACCCTAATGTCACCTAGATACTCCAATGTCACCTCAAGTATCCGTGGGTACGATTATACGATATGCATCACACAATCTCAGATTCATCTATTCAACCAACACAAAGGACCTCAAAGAGTGCCGCAAAGTTCTACCGGAGAATCATGACCAGAACGTGTGCCAACCCCAATGCATAGGTTCATGGGCGGAACCCGCAAGTTGATCACCAAAACATACATCAAGTGAATCACGTGATATCCCATTGTCACCACAGATATCCACGGCAAGACATACATCAAGTGTTCTCAAATCTTTAAAGACTCAATCTGATAAGATTACTTCAAAGGGGAAACTCCTGACACTTGAAAACTTCTTGCTCCAATGCCTCGAGCCTTGCCTCCATGCTTCCGATCTTCCTTGGTCCCTCAACATCGCGGATGTGCAACAACCACTCACGCATCTCAATGGTTTGAGGGTGTTACAGCACCTCCGCGAGGTAGGGGTTGATGACCTTCTCGAAGAACTGGTCCTTGGGGGCACTTGAAGATGACATGATGACCTGGATCTGTCAAAAAAACAGCTCGAAACAAAGACAGGAGATTTTTGCGTGATACGGGAGTCAAAACCTCCGGGAGATTATATAATGAATTTTTACCAACCAAAATACATGTCGTGTAAGAAAACGGAGTCCGGAAAGCGCACGAGGTGCTCACGAGGTAGGGGGCGCGCCCAGGGGGTAGGGCGCGCCCTCCACTGCTTATTTTTCTATTTTTCTAAATATTCCAAAACGGAGAAATATTGCCTTAAAACTGTTTTGGAGTCGGTTTACTTACCGTACCACATACCTATTCCTTTTCGAAGTCTGAAACGTTCCGGAAAGTGTCCCTTATGTATTCCTCCGAGGTTACGGTTTCAATAACATTGGTTCCAACATTTATAGGATTACATGAGATATAATGTTTAATTCTTTGACCGTTCACCACCTTCAGATTTGTGCCTTCGAAATTGTTGATTTTTATGGCACCGGAATGATAGACCTCCTCGATAACGTAAGGACCTTCCCATTTAGAGAGAAGTTTTCCTGCAAAAAATCTTAAACGAGAGTTGTATAGAAATACATAATCACCTACATTGAACTCATGCTTTTTTATCCTTTTGTCATCCCATCTTTTAACTTTTTCTTTAAACAACTTGGCATTTTCATAAGCCTGGGTTCTCCATTCATCAAGTGAGCTAATGTCAAATAACCTCTTCTCACCGGCAAGTTTGAAATGATAATTGAGCTCTTTAATGGCCCAATATGCCTTATGTTCTAGCTCAAGAGGTAAGTGACATGCTTTACCATAGACCATTTTATACGGAGACATACCCATAGGATTTTTATATGCAGTTCTATAGGCCCATAATGCATCATGAAGTTTCTTTGACCAATTCTTTCTAGATCTATTAGCAGTCTTTTGAAAAATTAATTTGAGCTCTCTGTTACTCAATTCTACTTGACCACTAGACTGTGGGTGATAAGGAGATGCAATTTTATGGTTAACATCATACTTAGCAAGCATTTTACGGAAGGCACCATGAATAAAATGTGAACCACCATCAGTCATTAAGTATCTCGGGACTCCAAACCTCGGGAAAATAACTTCTTTAAGCATCTTAATAGAGGTGTTATGATCAGCACTACTAGTTGGAATAGCTTCTACCCACTTAGTAACGTAATCAACAACAACTAAAATATGTGTATACCCATTAGAGGAAGGAAAATGTCCCATATAATCAAAGCCCCAAACATCAAATGGTTCAATAACAAGTGAATAATTCATAGGCATTTCTTGACGTCTACTAATATTACCAATTCTTTGACATTCATCACAAGACAAACTTACGGGCATCCTTGAAGAGAGTAGGCCAATAAAAATCGGATTGCAATACCTTATGTGCAGTTCTATCTCCAGCATGGTGTCCTCCATAAGCCTCAGAGTGACACTTGCGTAGGATCTGTTCCTGTTCATGCTCAGGTACACAACGTTTAATAACACCATCTACTCCTTTATAAAGATGTGGGTCATCCCAAAAGTAATGTCTCAAATCATAGAAGAACTTTTTCTTTTGCTGGTATGTGAAACTAGGTGGTATAAATTTAGCAACAATATAATTAGCATAATCAGCATACCATGGAGCGGTATGAGAAGCATTTATGACATTTAATTGCCCATCAGGAAAGCTATCATCAATAGGTAGTGGGTCATCAAGCACATTTTCTAACCTAGACAAGTTGTCTGCAACGGGGTTCTTATGTGACGCCCCAAGACCGGAGCATCCGATGCTCGAGAAGACTTCCTTATGTTCCGGGTTTCGCCGTGTGTTTCATTTGTGTCTGCCCTTTTATTTGTGCATTGCATCATGTCATCATGCCATCATGCCATTAATCTTTGCACCTCAACTCACTAAATAAATTGCATGGATCTTCGGTCCATTTAAATCAAGGGAACTCACATGGTGGTTTGTCTTTATAACCTATCCTCCCGATAGTAGGGAGCTATATTCAATATTTCTTTAATTTGATATTCACCATAACACACGTGCAAAAAAATCCTCATGCCTATTTCCACTTCGAGTTTGACCTTCAAATCTTGTCCACAAGTCTGTATCTCTTTTATCGAGGTTCCTCTAAAACCTCAACATTTTTGGACCTCCCTATCACCTACTTCCTATGCAAAACCATTTGAATTATATTCAAATGATTTCATTTCAAACTTCACCCACGTGATCATTTCCATTTTTCGTGAATCGGGCTCATTTTTGTGACTCTGAGAAAATTTACTTCATGTTCAAACTCCACTGCAATCCCTCTCGGCTTTTCTTCCAAGTTTGGGTTTCTTTGAAATAGTTAAAAAGAGAGAGGGAGAGCCAAACCAGCCCATCTGGGGTCTCCAACCAGCAGCAGCATTGGGCCGGCCTCTAAGGCCCATTTGCCCCTAGGCCCACCTAATTCTAACCCTAGCCACCTGAAGCCAGTGTTCCATTCTCTCCCTCGATCCCTTCTCCTCCCTCGCGCCATCACCATGCACAGGATAGAGGCGCGTCGACCCCCTCTGCCCGATCCCCATTCCTCCCTCTCGACTGTGCAACCTCCCTCACCCCTCGACCCCCTTCGGTGCACCGCTTCCTTCCCCAAACACCGAGCACGCACATCGCCCAATCCCGTGCGTAGGCCTCCAGCTCCGTCGCTGCTCTGTCGCGGCTGCGCCGTAGCGTCGTACTCCGACGCCAGTGAGCACAGGCCACCGTCCACCGCCAGACGCCTCCTCATGAGGGAGTGGCTAGGCCTCCCCTTCCCCGAGCCTTCCATGCGCCTCCACCTCCTTGCCAGAGCAGCAGTAGTAGCCGGCAACCACCAACGATGGTGACCCTCCAGCCGCCCCTGTCGACGACCAACGCCGTCGTGGGCGTTCCCTCACCAGTGCCTTGGCCTCCTTCCTCGTGCGCCTCTCCTGCTGCTGCACGCCACTACCACTCTGCCCGGCGAACCTCCTCACCTCCTTTGCCCCACCGGAGCCCAAGTCCGGTGTTGCCTTGCCGCCGTCGAGATGCTCCACGTTCCTCTGCCTCCACTCCGTTCATTGGAGTCCTTGCTTTGCGTCACCCCGCCGAGTCCCTCTGTTGGTGTGCCTCTACCGTGCTACCACTCATGAATCCATGTGTTGCTGCACTTGTCATCGGACGCCGCGGCCTCTTCTGCTTCAGGCCATGCCTAGCCCCGCGTTGACTTCCCTGGCATCTTCTTTCGCGAGCACAAAAACTGCAAGCCCTGCTGCCTTCGGTTGCAGCCGGTTCGATTTGTCATGTTGGACACCGACGCCGCAGATTTTGGACGCGCCAAGTTCCGTTGCAAAATGTTCAACTACATCCTATGTGGATTTCGACAAGTACCACGACATCTGTCGATCGCCAAGTACCCCTTCGGATACGCAAGTCCCTCGAAGGCTCACCGATGCCAAGTACCACACGGAAACACCAAGTACCCCTACGCGCAAAGACGCCAAGACCGTTTCGGGATTCACCAAGTACCGCTACCGATGGCTCGAACATCTACGAAACATGAACCGCTACTGTCGCAAGAATTGGGACCGACAAGTCCGAAGATGCAAGTACCACTCCAAACCATGTACGACTACCGTCACCGGAGACCCGTGTAACGCAAGCGTCAAGTTCAACCACCGTCGCGTGAACCGCTACTTCCACGACGACCGTGAACGACTACTTCCCTCGACGAACTCGATACACTTCGAAAACGCACGCTTCGAAGGTATAACCCCGAGACGATCGTCCGAGAACGAATGCTTGTGTTGTATGAGATGCACCCTTTGTCTTCACCATGTCCGGAGTGTCTCTCGCTTCCATGCCATCGACTCATGGGAACCCGGTTACCGGGAGCACCCCACCATCTCTTGCGTGTTCCACATGTCCGCATCCTTCTCTTTTGCATCGGTATCTCAATCGAGTTACCGATACCGATATGTTGCCATGGCACCCTTCCCTTCCGCTATGGTGACCAAATGCTTCATATCATGTTCATGCCAACTTTTTCATAAATATTGCATAAAACTTGTCCATGTCATCCGCATCATGATAACAACAAATTGTTGTTGCAATAAATTACTAAGGCATATGGGGATTTACCAGATTTGTTGTTTGTTTTATCCGGCCCCATTCAAAATTCTTTAGATAGATAATTCCTTTATGTTTCACCTCTTGACATGCTTAACAACATTTAATATTGTTGGGTACATAAACGAGATCGAACTAAATAATGGATTGTGGTGTTTTGTCAATATGCATCCACCCGATGCATATTGAGCTCCACTTAACTTGTAGTGTTGTTTGTGCACTTTGCCATGCCATGTATCATTAAACCGGACATGTATCATACTTGGTTGTGCATCATGCCATGATTATGTGGTGGTTGTTTACTATGTTGTTTCCTTCTTTCCGGTGTTGCTTCTTCGGGTTAGTTCCGATAACGTCGCATTTGTGAGGATTCGTTCGACTTCGTCCGTTTGTCTTTTTCATGGACTCGTTCTTCTTCCTTGTGGGATCTCAGGCAAGATGACCATACCCTCGAAATCACTTCTATCTTTGCTTGCTAGATGCTCGCTCTTTTGCTATGTCTATGCTGCGATACCTACCACTTGCTATATCATGCCGCCCATTTTGTTAAGCCAAGCCTCTAACCCACCTTGTCCTAGCAAACCATTGTTTGGCTATGTTACCGCTTTGCTTAGCCCCTCTTATAGCGTTGTTAGTTGTAGGTGAAGATTGGAGTTTGTTCCATGTTGGAACATGGATTTGTTGGGATATCACAATATCTCTTATTTATATTAATGCATCTATATACTTGGTAAAGGGTGGAAGGCTCGGCCTTATGCCTGGTGTTTTGTTCCACTCTTGCCGCCCTAGTTTCCGTCATATCGGTGTTATGTTCCCGGATTTTGCGTTCCTTACATGGTTGGGTTATAATGGGAACCCCTTGACAGTTCGCCTTGAATAAAACTCCTCCAGCAAGGCCCAACATTGGTTTTACCATTTGCCACCTAGCCTTTTCTTTCCCTTGGGTAGGCCTGCCCAAGGGTCATCTTTATTTTAACCCCCCGGGCCAGTGCTCCTCTGAGTGTTGTTCCGAACCGAGTAGACCGCGGGCCCACCTCGGGGCAACTTGAGGTTTGGTTTTACTCGTAGGATGTCTCATCTGAGTGTGCCCTGAGAACGAGATATGTGCAGCTCCTATCGGGATTTGTCGGCACATTCGGGCGGCTTTGCTGGTCTTGTTTTACCATTGTCGAAATGTCTTGTAACCGGGATTCCGAGCCTGATCGGGTCTTCCTGGGAGAAGGAATATCCTTCGTTGACCGTGAGAGCTTGTGATGAGCTAAGTTGGGACACCCCTGCAGGGATTTAAACTTTTGAAAGTCGTGCCCGCGGTTATGGGCAGATGGGAATTTGTTAATGTCCGGTTGTAGAAAACCTAAAACTTAATTTAATTAAAATGCATCAACTGCGTGTGTTACCGTGATGGTCTCTTCTTGGCGGAGTCCGGGAAGTGAACACGGTGTTGGAGTTATGCTTGACGTAGGTTGTTCTAGGATCACTTCTTGATCATAGATTTTTTGAACATGCTTTGCCCTCTCTTCTCGCTCTCATTTGCGTATGTTAGCCACCAAATATGCTAGTCGCTTGTTGCAGCTCCACCTCATACCTTTTACCCAACCTATAAGCTTAAATAGTCTTGATCGCGAGGGTGTGAGATTGCTGAGTCTCCGTGACTCACAGATACTTCCAAAACCAGTTTGCAGGTGCCGATGATACCGTGCAGGTGACACAACCAAGCTCAAGGAGGATCTCGATGAAGACTTTGTTCGTTGTGTTGTTTCGTTCCAGTTGATCAGTAGTGGAGCCCAGTTGGGACGATCGGGGATCTATGTAGCATTTGGGGTAGTCTTGTTTTTATTTTGGGTTCCGTAGTCGGACCTTGTGTGTAACTGGTTGATGTAATGCTTTATTCATGTATTGTTGTGAAGTGGCGATTGTAAGCCAACTATGTATCTCTTTCCCTTATGTATTACATGGGTTGTGTGAAGATTACCTCACTTGCGACATTGCTTTCAATGCGGTTATGCCTCTAAGTCGTGCTTCGACACATGGGAGATATAGCCGCATCGAGGGCGTTACATCTTAGCTCCCTTTCTATCAACAATATGTAAGTCAAATTCTTGTAGCAAGAGAACCCATCTAATAAGTCTAGGTTTAGCATCTTTATTTTCCATAAGATATTTAATAGCAGCATGATCAGTGTGAATAGTTACTTTAGAATCAACAATATAAGGTCTGAACTTATCACAAGCAAATACAACTGCTAAGAATTCTTTTTCAGCAGTAGCATAGTTTCTTTGAGCATTGTCTAGGGTTTTACTAGCATATTGAATAACATTTAATTTCTTATCAACTCTTTGCCCTAGAACAACACCTACATCATAATCACTAGCATCACACATAATTTCAAAGGGTAAATTCCAATCAGGTGGCTGGACAATAGGTGCAGAGATCAATGCTTTCTTAAGTATTTCAAATGCTTCTACACAATCATCATCAAAGACAAATGGTATATCTTTTTGTAATAAATTAGTCAGAGGCCGAGAATTTTTGAGAAGTCCTTAATGAACCTCCTATAAAAACCGGCGTGACCAAGGAAACTTCTTATACCTTTGATGTCCTTGGGACATGGCATCTTTTCAATAGCATCAACCTTGGCTTTATCAACCTCAATACCTCTTTCAGAAACTTTATGTCCCGGGACAATACCTTCATTAACCATAAAGTGGCACTTTTCCCAATTCAAGACAAGATTAGTTTCTTCACGTCTCTGCAAAACTCGATCAAGGTTGCTCAAGCAATCATCAAAAGAAGATCCATAGACGGAGAAATCATCCATGAAAACCTCACAAATCTTTTCACAAAATTCAGAGAATATAGCCATCATGCATCTTTGAAAGGTAGCAGGTGCATTACATAAACCAAAAGGCATACGTCTATAAGCAAAAGTACCAAAAGGGCAAGTAAAAGTAGTCTTTGATTGATCCTTGGCTGACACAGTTATTTGGGAGAAACCAGAATAACCATCTAGAAAGCAAAAATGTGTATATTTGGATAATCTTTCTAGCATTTGAACGATAAAAGGTAAGGGGTAATGATCCCTTTTAGTGGCCTTATTTAATTTGCGAAAATCAATTACCATCCTATAACATGTAATAATTCTTTGAGGAATCAATTCATCTTTATCATTAGGAATGACAGTAATACCTCCCTTCTTAGGGACACAATGGACAGGACTTACCCACTGACTATCAGCAACGGGATAGATTATACCTGCGTCAAGGAGCTTTAGTATTTCCTTTCTTACCACCTCTTTCATTTTAGGATTCAGCCGTCGTTGATGATCACGAACTGGTTTAGCATCTGCTTCCAAATTTATTTTATGTTGACATAGAGTGGGACAAATGCCCTTAAGATCATCAAGAGTATACCCAATAGCAGCACGGTGCTTCTTCAGAGTTTTCAATAATCTATCTTCCTCATGCTCTGAAAGGTTAGCACTAATAATAACAGGATATATATTTTTCTCATCAAGATAAGCATATTTAAGAGTATCAGGCAACCGTTTAAGCTCAAACACGGGATCACCTTTGGGTGGAGGAGGATCCCCTAGGATTTCAACAGGCAAATTGTGTTTCAGAATAGGTTCCTGTTTAAAGAATACTTCATCTATTTCCCTTCTTTCATTCATAAACATATCATTTTCATGGTCTAGCAAATATTGTTCTAAAGGATCACTAGGAGGTACGGCAATAGAAGCAAGACCAATAATTTCATCCTTACTAGGAAATTCTTCTTCATGGTGTTGTCTACTAAATTTAGAGAAATTAAATTCGTGAGACATATCATCTAAACCGATAGTAACAACATCCTTTTTGCAATCTATCTTAGCATTAACAGTGTTTAAGAAGGGTCTACCAAATATAATGGGACAAAAGCTATCTTGTGGGGAACCAAGAACAAGAAAATCAGTAGGATATTTAGTTTTCCCACACAAGACTTCAACATCTCTAACAATTCTCATTGGTGAAATAGTATCTCTATTGGCAAGTTTAATTGTGACATCAATATCATCTATCTCAGCAGGTGCAATATCATGCATAATTTCTCTATATAGGCCAATAGGTATTGCACTAGCACTGGCACCCATATCACATAAGCCATGATAACAATGATCTCCTATTTTAACAGAAATAGCAGGCATGCCTACCACAGGTCTAGGTTTATCTTTAGCACAAGGTTTAGCAATTCTAGCAGTTTTATCACAGAAATAAATAACATGCCCATCAATATTATCGGGCAAGAGATCTTTAACAATAGCAATATTAGGTTCAACTTTAATTTGCTTAGGAGGTGCATATGTTTTAATATTGCTTTTACGAACCACAGTTGAAGCTTTAGCATGATCCGTTATCCTAACAGGGAAAGGTGGTTTCTCAACATAAGAAGTAGGAACAATAGGATCATTATAAGTGATAGTCTTTTCTTCAACTTTAATAGGTGCAGCTACTTTTACTGCTATGGGAGGATGATATTTAAACCACTTCTCCTTGGGGAGATAAACATAAGTAGCAAAAGATTCACAGAAAGAAGCTACTATCTCATAGTCAAGTCCATATTTAGTGCTAAATTTACAGAAAACATCGGTATCCATAAAAGATTTAACACAATCAATCTTAGGTGTCATACCTGACTCCTTACCTTTGTCGAGGTCCCAATCTTCAGAGTTGCGTTTAATTCTTTCCAACAAATCCCATTTGAATTCAATAGTCTTCGTCATAAAAGAGCCAGCACAAGAAGTATCGAGCATGGTGCGATTGTTATCAGAAAGCCTAGCATATAAATTTTGAATAATCATTTCTCTTGAGAGCTCATGATTGGGGCATGAATATAACATTGATTTAAGCCTCCCCCAAGCTTGAGCGATGATTTCTCCTTCGCGAGGCCAAAAATTATATATATAATTGCGATCACGATGAACAAGATGCAAATGATAAAACTTCTGATGAAATTCCAATTTCAATCGTTTGTAGTTCCATGACCCCGTATCATCACATAGCCTATACCATGTCAATGCATCTTCCTTCAAGGATAAAGGGAAGACCTTCTTCTTAATAACATCTCCGGGTACACCTGCAAGCTTAAATAATCCACAAACTTCATCAACATATATTAGGTGCTCATTAGGATGCATTGTTCCATCTCCTGCAAAAGGATTAGCTAGCAGTTTTTCTAACATACCCGAAGGAATTTCAAAGCAGACATTTTCATTTTCAGTTGGTTCAGTAGGTTGAGGAGCAAATCTTTGCTCTACTGGTCGGTGAAGATACCCCAAACAAGCCCCTCAGAGGATTACTTTCCATAGTAACAAGTGACAGTAAATTTCAGCACACTATATAAATTTTTCCTTACCAAATTCCACCTACCAAAGGCGCTTCACTCCCAGGCAACGGCGCCAGAAAAGAGTCTTGATGACCCACAAGTATAGGGGATCTATCGTAGTCCTTTCGATAAGTAAGAGTGTCGAACCCAACGAGGAGCAGAAGGAAATGATAAGCGGTTTCCATCAAAGTATTCTCTGCAAGTACTGAAATAAGTGGTAACAGATAGTTTTGTGATAGGATAATTTGTAATGAGCAACAAGTAACAAAAGTAAATAAAGTGCAGCAAGGTGGCCCAATCCTTTTTGTAGCAAAGGACAAGCCTGGACAAACTCTTATATAGAGAAAAGCGCTCCCGAGGACACATGGGAATATCGTCAAGCTAGTTTTCATCACATTCATATGATTCGCGTTCGGTACTTTGATAATTTGGTATGTGGGTGGACCGGTGCTTGGGTATTGTCCTTACTTGGATAAGCATCCCACTTATGATTAACCTCTATTGCAAGCATCCGCAACTACAACAAAAGTATTAAGGTAAACCTAACCATAGCATGAAACATATGGATACAAATCAGCCCCTTACGAAGCAACGCATAAACTAGAGTTTAAGCTTCTATCACTCTAGCAACCCATCATCTACTTATTACTTCCCAATGCCTTCCTCTAGGACCAAATAATGGTGAAGTTTTATGTAGTCGACCTTCACATAACACCACTAGAGGAGAGACAACATACATCTCATCAAAATATCGAATGAATACCAAATTCACATGACTACTAATAGCAAGACTTCTCCCATGTCCTCAGGAACAAACGTAACTACTCACAAACCATATTCATGTTCATAATCAGAGGGGTATTAATATGCATATAGGATCTAAGCATATGATCTTCCACCAATTAAACCAACTAGCATCAACTACAAGGAGTAATTAACACTACTAGCAACCCACAGGTACCAATCTCGGACTTGGAGACAAGAATTGGATACAAGAGATGAACTAGGGTTTTGAGAGGAGATGGTGCTGGTGAAGATGTTGATGGAGATTGCCCTCTCCCGATGAGAGGAGCGTTGGTGATGACGATGGCGATGATTTCCCCCTCCCGGAGGGAAGTTTCCCCGGCAGAACAGCTCCGCCAGAGTCCTAGATTGGTTCCACCAAGGTTCCGCCTCGTGGCGGCAGAGTTTTGTCCGAGAAGATGGCTTATGATTTTTTCCTCATCGAAAGACTTCATATAGCAGAAGATGGCTGGCGGTGTCCTGGACTAGGGGGTACTCACCACGTCGTCTCCCGATCTGTTAGATTGGGCCGAGGACCCCCATGGCCGTATACTCATGGGCCAGTTCGGACAGCTGCCGCATACAAGGAAGATTCCACAAGACTTGGTAATCAAGGCAAGGACTCCACCCCACCGGCGTATTCGGCTAGGACTCTTGTTATCCTAGGCCTCTGGTGCATTATATAAACCGAGGCCAGGCTAGTCGATAGACACAACTCCATATACAACAATCATACCATAGGCTAGCTTCTAGGGTTTAGCCTCTCTGATCTCGTGGTAGATCTACTCTTGTACTACCCATATCATCAATATTAATCAAGCAGGACGTAGGGTTTTACCTCCATCGAGAGGGCCCGAACCTGGGTAAAACTTCGTGTCCCTTGCCTCCCGTTACCATCGATCCTAGACGCACAGTTCGGGACCCCCTACCTGAGATCCGCCGGTTTTGACACCGACATTGGTGCTTTCATTGAGAGTTCCGCTGTGTGATCGACAAAAGGATCGATGGCTCGCCTGCAGATCAACTGCGACTTCGGCATCTTCATCACCAGCTCGACTGGTCACCTTGGTTCGACCAAGAATTGCGCCCCGTGTTCGGATCACCATGTCCGGACGAGGGCCTTCATCAAACATCAACTCCGATCTCTATCAAAATCACGGGGGAATCATCTATGGACCTCGGAGGCTCAACGTCAACATTGCCCTCAAGCGACCGTGCTGTTTTTCTGGACAGTGAACTCGTATCTGCCACCACCACCTCCTCGAGTATCGCTTTGACGATCGTTTTGGTGGAATTGTGCGGAATTAAGTCTACAACAACCCTGGAAAATTCCGTCGAGTTCCGATGGAGGAATCTCAGGCAATCCACGATATATCGGAGCCCTGTCAAATCTGGACGGGAATTTGGATGAGTTTAGGGCATGGTGTCCACCTTCTAGCTCGGACGTCCTTTGGAAGATCCAACCGTTGATCGGCTGCGGAATTCCTATATCTACCACCTCTTAAAATTTCGGCTCGATCCGACCGTACAAACTCCGGGAACCTTCCGATTAGTGCATCACTTTTCGGATCTGTTTTCTGCACGAAAACGAATCCGACCCGAGTTCATCTTTTTTATGAACAGGATTTCGGACATCCCTTTTGAAGGAAGTTTTGTATGGGGTATTTTGTTTTGTTCCCGAACACATCCCACTAACTGTAAGATCTTTTAAACATGATCTTCAACATCATGCTGGTGTCAAACCAGTCCGGCAACATTACTCCACGGCTGCCGACCTGCGCTAGACACGGCGTCACTTTGTTGAGCCGAGCTCAACTTCTTCGGATCATCATCTCGGCAAGCCGAACAAGAGCCCAGCATCGCGAAGGATAAATCATCACCAACATCGCCGCTCCACGGATTACACGGAGCGGGCATACCGGCATCGCCGCATGGTCGCTTCATCAAGCCGGCACCGACCATGTCACGACCTGCATCGATAGGGCCGCACTATTGCTTCTTCAAGCTGGTGTCCATCACGCCGACCTACTTCGACTCATCGGCTGACGTCGAGGCTTCGACATCTCGGCTGGACCGGGGGCTTCTCCATCTCTTCATCAACCTACTCCGGACACTTCGGCGTCACTAGCCGACCAGCTCCGTCACGTTAGCTGGGCCGAGGGCTTTGCCTCGGCGAGTCAACCTTTACCAAGCATTGCCATGCCGTCGTTTTATCGCCCATCAGGCAATGGGTGTGCGGAGCGAGTCCCAATTTTGGGAATCACCTTCCTTCGGATTGCTACAACAAATAAACTAGGTGCTATTAATCCTAGTATTTTTTTGCTTGTTTGGGTTCATTTTTCCCAAGGAATTATTACTCTGGTTTGTCCGTCATATGTACACAGGTCTATCAAATGGTGGCCGCATTAACGACAGTCGCAATGGTGGTTCGGTCAGTTTCCGTACATAGTCCGGCGAACGCCGCACTCGGAGCTCGGACCGACCTGCGAATTCAGGCTTTGCCACGCCTTTACCGCATCACGCCGACGCCCTGCATCGACATTGACTTTGGCGCCATGCCATATTTCTTTTATTACTCACTTTGCATAAATTATTTATTATGCAACGATTTTTTTTAAATTATCATTATTACTATTATCTCCGGTTTGCACTATTTTTTGTGCATAGGAAAATGATCCGGAGACTTCGGCGTCACTCTGCCGGTCTGCATTGACCATGCTATGTCACCACTTCGGCGTGTCGAGCTCTCTGCTCCGCCACCTTGGGACTAGCTTGGGGGATGGAACCTTGCCCCGCATCAAGCTCGGACCGCGTCATCAATACCGAACACATTAACCAGCTAAGTCGCTTTCATGCTCAAAGCTTTAATTTCTAACTTGTGCTCGGTTCGACCAAGCATTATACTTTTTTGGAAAAAAGTTGCTTGTAAAATTTTTTCCTTGTCCAAACTTTGTTTGTGACGCATAAATTCAAATACCCCGTTTACTTGGGGGCTTCCTTTATGAAGCTTTTCCTATTGCATATGATTATACTTGTACGGCTTCGTTCCTTGTTCATGTATTATGCCACAATATGCACCATATTGACTTAAGCGATTTGCAAGCTGGGTTGCCTCGCTCCTGTGTTTACCCCTATGTTCCCGATTGTTCGGCTAGGGAGTAAAGGGAGCACATCTGCGATTGTCATGATCGGGTCACCCGAGCCGGACCTCAGACTGGGTGAAGCCGAAAGCTAGCGCTCTTATAGTTATTCAATGATGGTCGGCACACAACGGAACTCATGAGTACAAAAAATCTATTGCACAAGTCTCATAATAACAATGAGCACCGAAGAAAGGTATCGGTGGGGGTACTATTTTCTTCGAAGATGCTTTTTACACTTCACGGTAATATAGCATAAGTTCCCTGAGCGCGCTTTGTCTGTTACAGCCTTATGGCCTGATTGCCTGGTTATTGGAAACACCGTCGATATTCTCGACCGATGGAGTACATAACACTTTTTGGTCCTTGACCGAAGAGGAAGAAGCTGACGGTCGGTTAAGACGCGTTTAAAGTTCGGTTGAACATAGATATGATATAAGTACTTTGGTACATGCAATCATTCTTCTACCCAAGTCACTTGGGGGCTCTTAAGTTTATTTGAGCCGTTTTATAATAAGTGTTCTTCTTCTTAGTCGTTGCAAAGTTTTATTATTATTATTTATCACTCCTTGTTTGACACGAGTGTGCGGTCACTAGCCGGGGAGCCTAATTTCTCTCTCAAAGCCGCTAGAGTTTAGTTTGCTAAACTGGCTAATGAGAAGTACTCCGCCCTCGGGATAGGAGGTTGAAGCCGTAGGCTGACCCGCTCGAAGTCTTGAGATAGGGTGTGGCATGTTAAAGGACGACAGAAGCACTTCTTTTTTCTAAGACCAATTTTCGGATTGGCACCGAACACTTGATATTGTTCGGACGTCATGTTTTTACTGACATTTCTTGGTTTTCCAAGCTTTTTAGCACTTTTAAACTATTTGTGCTTTTCCAGCATTAGTCTCGCAGTGCAACACCGGACACCTTTAGGGATTCGGCAAAAACATTCTCAGATATTGCTATATATGCATCGGTTTTGAATTGTGTCTTCGGTCAATAGTTGGGTTGCCTGGCTCCTGGACTTGCTTCCTACGTTCCGGTTTGTTTGGCTAGGCGTGCAAAGGGAGAACCACTGCGATTGTGCTTCTAGCTCACATGGTTAAGCACCTCAGTGGAGAAAGCCGAAAACTGACTTTCACAATAAGCGTAAACTGGTCAGCGATCCGATGACTATGTTAAATGATGGGCCGTTCATAACATTGGCCGAAGTGTTTACGGCTTGACCCCGACTGTCGCCGAACACTACCGGGGGCTATTAACTGGCCTCCCAAACTAAATCCACAATATTTTGCTCTTACATTAGAGCTGAGGTTTAATGATCATGCTTAGCATGACAACCCAAAGAAAGGAACCGATAGCGGGACTATTTTCTTTGGAAGACATTTCTTCTGTTAAACAGTAATATAACTCTCTGTGTACCTTTGTTTATAAAACCGTATGGCCAGATTGCCTTGTTTGTTGTAAATCTTTGCCCTCATAAAGGCTTTATAAAGTAGGACAAACACTCCTCGGCTACTGGCCGAGGAGGTGGAAGCTGATGGTCGGTCAACAAAGTTTTGTACAATGCGGATCTGAGCATTAATGACGTAAAGTACTTGGATACATAGAGTCATTACACATAATTTGTGATTTTACTATGGATATTGATCCTTAATTCGGCCACCCGTGCCCGCTTTAAGGCTCAGGGGCTACTGGGCTTCGGGCTTATTATTTACAAATATTAAAGGGGCACATCGATCCCCTGATCTGGTGTTGCCACCCGACCAGTGTCTCGGGGGCTCCTGCATTGCTTGTCCAATGCAGAAAATTTTATGTGCAATATAGTTTCCAAGGAGATTTTGATCCTCAGGTTGGTCGGCCGCACCCAACCTGAGTCTCGAGGACTGAGCACGCCGCTTTTCGTGTCCCGAAGTATTCTGCCGAGCTAGGACTTGATCCTCAGGCCGATTTTGCAAATCAACCTGAGTCTCAGTGGCTACTGGGATCAGCGGTCTTACATCATCCTTCAGGTGCATCTCGGGTTTTATACCGATACACACCTTGAGGGCTACTGGATATATCTCGGCAGAGAATAAATTGCACCAATAAAAAATATTGACGAAAAATCGGCCCACAGTCGGGGTGGTGCACCACCTCGGAAGCAGTCCGGCATAAAGCTCGGGCGCTAGTGGCTGGCTCCATAGAGGGCATTTCCGGCATTAAGCTCGGCTAAACTCCTTCAACTTTTTTGAACCAAGGTGATATGACACCTCGGATATAGTCCGGCGTTGGAGCTGGGACACTGTCCGGCGTTGGAGCTTGGACATAGTCCGGCGTTGGAGCTCGGATACATTCCGGCGTTGGAGCTCGGAAGCGGTCCGGCATTGGTGCTTGGCTGCAAAAGATACCTCGAATGCAGTCCGGCGTTAGAGCTTGGACGCAAGAGGACACTGCCTCCCGGGAACAACTTCAAACCCGAGGTGTGGCATAAAAATAACAAGGCATTGATAAAAGCTGGAAACTTAAAGGGGCTCCTCGGATACCCGGCGTGTAAACTCGCCGAATGCGGATCCTCAAGATCGAAGATAAAGAAGATTTGTTGAACCAGTTTTCAAGACCGGCGACCGAAGATGAAGAACAGTTCGGAAGAATCGAGGAGCGTCCCTAACTTGAAGACCGGTTCAGGGGGCTACTGACGGTGTCCTGGACTAGGGGGTACTCACCATGTCGTCTCTCGATCTGTTAGATTGGGCCGAGGACCCCCATGGCCGTATACTCATGGGCCAGTTCGGGCAGCTACCGCATACAAGGAAGATTCCACAAGACTTGGCAATCAAGGCAAGGACTCCACCCCACCGGCGTATTCGGCTAGGACTCTTTTTATCCTAGGCCTCTGGTGCATTATATAAACCGAGGCCAGGCTAGTCGATAGACACAACTCCATATACAACAATCATACCATAGGCTAGCTTCTAGGGTTTAGCCTCTCTGATCTCGTGGTAGATCTACTCTTGTACTACCCATATCATCAATATCAATCAAGCAGGACGTAGGGTTTTACCTCCATAGAGAGGGCCCGAACCTGGGTAAAACTTCGTGTCCCTTGCCTCCTGTTACCATCGATCCTAGACGCACAGTTCGGGACCCCCTACCCGAGATCCACCGGTTTTGACACCGACAATGGCCATCGGAGGGCCACCGGGGCGCCACGAGGTAGGGGGCGCGCCCAGGGGGGTAGGGCGCGCCCCCCACCCTCGTGGGCAGGGTGTGCCCCCCCTGGTGAACTTCTTGCGCTCAGTATTTTTTATATATTCTAAAATTGACTTCCGTGAAGTTTCAGGACTTTTGGAGCTGTGCAGAATAGGTCTCTAATATTTGCTCCTTTTCCAGCCCAGAATCCCAGCTGCCGGCATTCTCCTTCTTTATGTAAACCTTGTAAAATAAGAGAGAATAGGCATAAGTATTGTGACATAATGTGTAATAACAGCCCATAATGCAATAAATATCGATATAAAAGCATGATGAAAATGGACGTAGCACCCGACATCCGGGCTCTCATAAAAAATGGCTTGAACGGCTCCTTTTCATGTGAGCTATATATACCGAGGGTTGACCACTTCACTCAAAATCATCCTCAAGAACACAAAAACTACCTCTCACTCTCTCTTACACCAAATCTTAGATCATAGAGAGATTTGTGGGAGTTCTTGAGAGAAATTCCACCAAGTGATTGATCCACTCCATCTTCCTCTTTTGACCAAAGCAAATCGTGATTTGAGCAAGTCTTGAGAATTCCCCCCTTGATCCTGTCACCCTTGGAGTTCGGAGACTCCTAGGCGGTACTGTATGAGTTCTTTGGAGAGGAATCCATTGTTGTGATTCCCCTGGAAAGTTTGTGAAGATTTGAAGACCACCTGAAGGTCTACCACTAGTGGTTGAGAATCGCATGCGTTGTAATATCTCAAGGAGAATAGGGTGAGCCTTTGTGATGTTTGTGTGCCTTCATGGTACCACCCATCCCTCCAACGATGATTAGCTTCCCTCCAAGGAAGTAACATCTGGATACATCCTCGTCTCGAGAGTTTCAGTTATCCCTAACCCTAGCTCCTTGCTTGTGATTACTTGTTCCTTGTTCTTACTTGTTATATCATATTGTGGTTGCTTGCCTATCTATTTGTTGTTGTTGATTATATTACTAGCTCTAGAATCACCCTTTGCAATTGTTATGCTCACTTTCATATTTCGCATATTGACTTAAATTGCTAAGTAGTACTAAAATTTTAATTGTACCTACTCACCCTCCCCACCTCTAGGTCCATATCGATCCTTTTCGCTCAAATCACAGCCCTTCGACCCTAGCTGCTTGAAGAGATCTAGCGAGACAATGCAGTAGGCATCTCGAACTCCGGAATTACTAGGCTTCCCTCACCTCCGTTGACTACTTCAGTGCGGTGGGAGGAAGGGGAACCCCGGTACCTTGTTCCATGTGTGTTAAATAGTCTTAGTGTCTTAGTTAGGTCTTCGGATGCCCATGCATGTAGCTCGGGATGTGGCAATGAGGGCGACGCATAAAATCCCTCCATATGTCCCATTGAAGTGGTGGCCTTCTCGGCTTTAGGGGTTGGGTCTAGGAGGTAATGTATGTGTGGTCTTGGGTCCTTCGAATCTGGGCATACGCCTCGTATGTCTTTATGTTGATGTCGAGGTAATGATCATCTTCTTCATGCTCTTTGTGGTGGTGGCGTTACGGGAAGCTAGCGATGTGGACGGTGGAAGACCTTCCCTTGGGATCGGGTTGAAGTTCCCCTAGACGTTTTTGACGGAGCAACTGAGGCAATGGCCTTCTTTCCCTTGTGTGTCTCCTTGAAGCCACAAATTTCTCTCAAGTGGTTCATGCTCTCTCACCGTCACAATGATGTTCTCTTCATCGCCATTGCTAAGTTGGCGAAATTTTGTTCAGGAAATGATTTAGCTATGGGAGTTCCGGTCTACGCGAGGCTACTATGATGGCGGCTTCCTCACTAGGACATTGGTCCAACTGGATTTTAGCATGACAACTTTTTGACCATAGGATACAATATCATGTCGGCTTTGGTAATGGAGGGGCAGTGGCGGCGCTTTCAGACTCATGTCGGAGATTTAGTTTGTTTGCCTCTTTGAGGAACTAGTTGTAATTTCCTTGTTTTCTAAACATCTTGTGACGTTGATAGTTTTTAATATAAAACAAAGCCTTATTCTCGAAAAGGAAAGAGAGGCATTGCTCAAATCCACCATCGTATTATTGTATTCCAGCATCCTCTAGGTAGCAGCTAGTTGACGCCTCAGCACGCCATGTGGTGCCTCCCAGCACCGTTACACGTTGCACACCGACTACACGGATTTTGTTTTTTGTTGTTTTCTTGTTCTTTTTCTTCTGTTTTTTGTTTTTTCTTGGTTTTTCCTATGTCTTCATTTTTTTCCCATCTTTTATCAGGAGCATGAAACATAGTTTTGCTTCTCGCATGAAAGCATAATTGTGCTTCCCTCAAAAAATGAATCACAAATGTGCTTCTGCATGAAGCACAGTTGTGTTTTCATGAAAGCATAGCTATGCTTCTGTGCTTTTTTAAAAAGTGAACTGCATCATCTCGTGTGAAAGCATAGTTGTGTTTGTCTAAAATTGAAGCACAATTGTGCTTCTCGCAGCACAACCGAGTGTTTTTCAAAAGCGAAACACAAATTTGCTTTCACGGGAAAGCACAATTATGCTTCTGTTATGCTTCTCACGTGGCACAATTTAGTAAAGTTTTTGAAGCATGGTTTAGTACACTTTTAAAGCATAACTTTTGTCAACAAAAGTTCGTCCAAACATATCAATATGAAATCTAGTTTTTGAATATCTCAACGCAAGTAATGCAATGGTGAAACCATACGTGATTTGGACGCGTTATTCGAGAGATAAATCATTTAAAAATCAAATATACGGAAAAAACTCACGCATCTCTTCTGCACATGGGAGAAAATCCAATCAAAACTCTCTACTCCACCCGTCAGAAATGCTCTTATATTATGGGTCGAAGGGAGTGGGAGTAATTACGACAAGTGACACAACGCGGTGCGCCACTTGTCACCACCAAAGGAGCTGGAGTAACCTTTGCGATGGGCAGGTGATTTTGCTTTCTATCGTGCATGCCCTGACATGTTTGGTGCGGTGGGATCTATGGGCATGCATTCCCACCAGTTATGACTTACCATTTGCATATTCGACATCTAACTTCGTTAATACTGAGCATGTGTATTGTGTTAAGCTAGGTAAGATTAACCACTGCACTCCACATGCAATGCAGCAACCTGTCGGTAGCGCGCGGCAACCGTTCCCATGAGGAGTACGTCGGTGGAAGTGCCCTCTTTGCACCAGCATGAGAATCTCTTCGATCCGTCCTCCTGATCTCGAGTTCCAGTTCCACACATTCCAGTCAAAGTCCGGCTGAAGCTTGCTCGGTACCCGGCGATGGCCTCTATATATACAGGTGCTGGGGCATTGCGGTTTCCAGTACACCAACCGTTGTTCCATTTCGCTGACAAAAAACTAGCGCAGCGCCACCGCGAATCACAAACAGTGGCACCCAATCTCTCTTGCCGTTTCCTGGCTCGGTTGCTTCTCACCGTCCTCATCACACTCTTTCTTCTCAGGGTCGACCTTGTCAGCGCCGCTCGTCATCAACGTCATTGCAATAGTAAGTACAGGAATGATACGGTTCCTACACTCTATCTAAGTACTCCCTCCGTCCCGAAATTCTTATCTTAAATTCGTCTAGATACAGATATATTTAATACTAAAACGTGAAACGTGATCGTAGTAGGTCTGCCTCCTTCCTCGAGGAGCTCCACCGGAAGGTTACGGCCGTCTCTCTCCCGGTAGTGGTCGGGGGCGACTTTAACCTCCTCAGATTCGCGGAGGACAAGAGCAACTCGCATGTCAACTTTGCCCGCATGCAAATGTTTAATGACTGCATTGCCGACCTTGGTCTCCGCGATATAGATAGGGTTGGTGCCAGATTTACCTGGACCAACCGCCAGGCCTCTCCGACCCAGTCCGTTCTGGACCGGGTCCTAGTTTCCCCGGAATGGGACCTCCGCTGCTCCCTCGCCTCCCTCCGAGCTATCACTAGAATTGGCTCCGACCACGTCCCCCTTCTTCTTTCCTCTGCCGACGAGCGCCCCCCGATACCCTCACGATTCCGGTTTGAGACTTTCTGGCTGTCCCAGACCGGCTTCGTGGAGGCGGTTCGTGCTCGTTGGGTTGAGGCTCGCGGTCACCCTCATCCTCGTCCCCCCTCGGTCATTGATTCCTGGCAATTTTGTGCCAAGCGGGGCCGACAATTTATGAAGGGTTGGGTTGCCAACCTGGGGCGTGACCTTCGCGAGCGCAAGAAGATCCTGCTGTCCGCCATCCAGGCCCTCGACCTGCGCGCTGATGCGGTTGGCCTCTCGCCTAAGGATTGGCTCTCTAGGTATGACTTGGAGGACCAGCTCTCGGTCATTTACACCGACAAGGAGGCCTACTGGCGCTTGCGCGGCGCCCAGAAATGGGTTCTGAAAGGTGACGCGAACACGGCCTACTTCCAGGCCATTGCGAATGGTCGGCGTAGACGCAATACCATTCCCCTTCTTTGGGATGGGGATTCTCTGCTTCAGTCCCCCCGAGACATCAGGGCTCATGTCGATGGATTCTATAGGACCCTTTTCTCTGCCTCCCCTCGGGGAGGCTTATCTTTGGCCCTCGACTGCTGGTCCGGCCGCCAGCTTGTCTCCGCTGAAGAGAACGCGGCCCTTACGGCCCCCTTCTCCGAGGACGAGGTTTGGGATGCCATCCGCGGCATGAACCCCACCTCGGCCCTGGGTTCGGATGGCCTCCCGATGAAATTCTTCCAGTCTTTCTGGAATGTGATCAAACCGAAGATCATGGCCATTTTTGAAGAGTTCTATGTTGGGTCTATCGACCTCAGGCGCCTCAATTATGGGATCATCTCGCTCATCCCGAAGGTCCCAGGCGCCTCCGACATCCGTCAGTTTCGTCCAATCACGGTCATCAACGTGATTTTTCGGATTCTGGCTAAAGGGTACGCCCATAGGGTGACCCTCCTCGCAGACCAGATTACCCACCCCAACCAGTCCGCCTTCATTCAAGGGCGATACATTCTGGATGGGGTGCTAGTCCTTCACAAAGTCCTCCATGAGGTGCGCGCTAAACACTTTAAGGCGGTCTTCTTGAAGATTGATTTCCATAAGGCCTATGACATGGTTAGTTGGCCCTTCCTTCGAGAAGTATTGCTTCGAAAGGGCTTCGACGACCGTTGGATCTCCAGGGTTATGCAGATGGTCTCTTGCGGTCGCACTGCCGTGAACATCAATGGGGAGATCGGCCCTTACTTCCCCACCTTCTGTGGGGTAAGGCAAGGCGATCCCTTCTCCCCCTTCTTGTTCAATATGGTGGTGGATGCGCTTGCCGCCATTCTAGACACTACAAAAAAAAGACACATCCGTGACATTTTAGGCCGAACGAATTTTTTTTCTGTCATACATATGACACTTCTATGACGATAATTGTGACAAAATTCGGTATCATCATAGATGTGGTGGGCTCCTACTTCTATGACAAAAAATCATGACAGAAAATGGGCTTTTCGTCCTGGACGGGCCGGAGACGCAGCTGCATGACATTATTTGGGTCGTCCATGACGGAAAAAACCGTGGTAGAAGCGAGGGGGAGGAAAATTTCAGGGAGTTCCCGGTTACGGTGGAAGGTCGGGGGCCGAGTGATGCGCGTTTCTCTCGTACACGTACGCGCGTGTGTGCGAGGCATTGGCTCTAACTGAACCCGAGCGAGGCGTTGGGCTCTAACTGAACCCGAGCGATTGCACTGTAGGCTATGCGTTACTGAACCCGAGCGATCGATCGATGGCTGTTAACTGAACCCGATCGAGCGATTCCTTGGCTACTGCTGCTAATTGAAGCTGATCGATGGGATGAACAGTGAGCGTTGCGGGGGGGGGGGGGGGGGGTGGATGAACAGTGAGCGTTGGCGTTGCCTCTGGATGAACAGGACCCCGTGGTGTGGTGGAGGGCTGGATGAATAGTAGACAGTGGAGGGGTGCCCGTGGAGGGGTGGATGAACAGGACCCCGTGGTGTGGAGGGCAGGATGAACAGTAGACGGTGGAGGGGTGGTTGAACAGTAGCCGGTGAAGTAGCGCGCGGTGGAGGCTGGATGAACAGGAGCCCGTGGAGACTGGAGGAGGTCGACGGTGGATGAACAGTAGCTCGTGGAGGCTGGAGGGGGTTGACGGTGGAGATAAACAGTATCCCGTGGAGTCTCGTTTTGCGGTACGCCACACCCCTCCTGATGAACAGGACCCCCGTTTCGACCGTAGCGCTCCAACACAAATCCGTTTCCTCCGTTTTACGGTATGCCACACCCCTCCCGATCAACAGGACCCCCGTTTCGACCGTAGGAGGTCCGTTTCCTCCGTTTTGCGGTACGCCACACCCCTCCCGATCAATAGGACCCCCGTTTCGACCGTAGGAGATCCGTTTCCTCCGTTTTGCGGTACGCTACACCCCTCTCGATCAACAGGACCCCCGTTTCGACCGTAGGAGGTCCGTTTCCTTCGTTGTGCGGTACGCCACACCCCTCCCGATCAACAGGACCCCCGTTTCGACCGTAGAATGTCCGTTTCCTCCGTTGTGCGGTACGCCAGACCTTGTTTCCATTGCCTCTTCCGTCCAAGCCCTCCCGATGAACACGACCACGCATTCTGTACCGACCCATGAACACGACGACGACGCTGTTTCTCCGTTCCGACCCAGCCATGTACACGAGCCCTCGACGTACGTATGCGCGAGTAGGCGTTCGAGACCCCGCCCGTATGTACACATACGTGGTCGTATTTTCTTTCTTGCACCATCGCCGCTGTACGTACGTGTACATGCTACGTGCGCGCCTCTACTACGACACGTGCGCGCCTCTACATCCACCAGTATATATGTACGCACACGTTCGCGACCAGAATGACAACGCTACGTACGCTTCGATCAGGTGGGTCCCGACTGTCAGGCACTTCCTTGCATGCGAAGGTGTAGCTGGTGGGTCCCAGCAGTCAGGGGGGAACGTTTTTTTCGCGAAATACGGTGGCCCATCCGGTGGGTCCCTGCTGTCAGGTGGAGGAAACATTATTTTCCGCGTAATAAGGAGGCACTTCCTTGCTGCGGCCGTGGACCTAGTTGTCAGCCTCTCCACGTACAGTCCACGTCTGATGGAAGTCGTTCCTTGACCACGTTAACCACGCCGCGCTGAGAGCACCAGGGCAGTGGACGACGGCGAGGCCTAGGAAGGGGACGACGCGGAGCCGGGGAAGACGCAGCAGCGGAAGCCCGCGCGGAGAGGAGTACGAGGGTTCACTGGTTCGGCTGCGGTGTGAGGCTGCCGTCGCCGCAGAATAACAGGGTGTGTGGGTGAGTAGAGGGATGGCCTGGCCGGCGGTGGGAGTAGTACGGGGCGGTGAGGCCTCCGCGGCATCACAGCCGACCACGGGAGGCAGGAGCATGCGGCACGACCGGCGCTGCTTTGGGCGGCCGGAGCAAGAAGACCAGAGGTTGAAGAAGCACTACGGCCGTTGGATGCACATTGTACGATCAATGGAGCTAGAATCGTTCATATTGACTAAAGTTGACAAAGGCCCCCGTCCCAGTCAACTTAGTAGGCCCACAAGTCAGCCTCCCACCATGGTGGGTCCCAGCTAGCAGGGGGAGTATTCATTTTTTTTGTGCGTAATAAGGAGGCACTTCCGGTGGGTCCGAGCTGACAGCGAGGGGAATGTTTTTTTCGCGAAATACGCTGGCACGTCCGGTGGGTCCAAGCAGTCAGGGGGGCAACGTTTTTTTCGCGAAATAAGGTGGCCCGTCCGGTGGGTCCCTGCTGTAAGGTGGAGGAATAATTATTTTGCGCGTAATAAGGAGGCACTTCCTTGCGGCTGCCTGGACCCAACTGTCAGCCTCTCCATGTACAGTACTCTTCCGATGGAAGTCGGTCGTTGACCACGTTGACCACACCGCGCTGAGAGCACCAGGGCGGTGGTCTGGACGACGGCGAGGCCTAGGAAGGGGACGACGCGGAGCCGGGGAAGACGCAGCAGTGGAAGCCCGCGCGGACAGGAGTACGAGGGTTCACTGGTTCGACTGCGGTGTGAGGCTGCCGTCGCCGCAGAATAACAGGGGGTGTGGGTGAGTGGAGGGATGGCCTGGCCAGCGGTGGGAGTAGTATGGGGGCGGTGAGGCTTCCGCGGCAGCACAGCCGGCCACGGGAGGCAGGAGCAGGCGGCACGAACGGCGCTGCTTTGGGCGGCTGGACCAAGAAGACCAGAGGTTGAGGAAGCACTACGATCGTTGGATGGACATCGTATGGTCACTGAAGCTAGAAACGTTTATTATTGACTAAGTTGACAAAGCCCTTGGTACGCTCCAACTTAGTAGGCCCACAGGTCAGCCTCCGAAACGGTGCCCCCAGATGTCAGGGGGAGGAATCATTTTTTGTGCGGCCGAAGCTAAGAATATCCGAAATTGAAGAAGAAGCACGACATCCGTTGGATAGACATCCAACGGCCACTGCTGCTAGAACCGTGTGTTGACTATAATAAGTTGGCAAAGCCTTGCATACGTGTCAACTTACTTTTTTAGGGGACGTGTCACTTAGTACGCCCACAAGTGTGTGGCTGAGAACTTATAGCCCATTTACGTTTTGTAAGAATGTAAAGCCCATTTTAGAATTCTAATGGAATTTACAATAGCCCATTTATAGTTTGTTAAAAGTACAGCCCATTTTCTAGCTAGGACAATGATTAATAATTTCAACCAACCGTTGAAGACAGAGTTCAATAAAATTTCCACATTTTGATGGGCTCTGAAATATTTTTATCCAGAAATTTCTAGTCAGATTAAATATAAATTTGTATTACGGAAAAATCTAACGAAACATTGCGCGCGCAACATTGAAAATTTAAGATTTCAAAATCCATAAATAATATTTTATAAACTAATTTCGTGTTTGGTGCATTTTTTTATAGTTACTGCCCAACTTTTATAATTACATCTTATTTATTATTTTTAAAGCCCATTTTCCTGTTAAGCCTAATGCATCCCTCCTAGGAAAGATTTGCAGCCCAGCGGGTATTCCTCAAAAAGACGTATAGCTAGGCTAGCCATTTTCATCTTGAAAAGATTAGTATCTGGGCTGGATATCTGGCCTGGGCTAGACGGGCCACAGCCCGCTCAGTTAATACCCTGCTCTCCTCAATACTGCTCGAGCTGCTTGGTCCCAGCTGTCGGCCGCACCTTGTGCAATTCTCTCGTTTATATTGACTACATAGGTTGATAATGGTGTGGGACCGTGATGTCAGGAAACCAGGAGAAAGCAAAAAAAAATATAGTTGTACATAATAAGGAGGCACTTGCGTACGTACGGCTATGGCCCTAGTGTGTCCCTAGTGTCATCCAGTCAAAATAAAGTCATCTCCTGAATCCTCATGTTCGTTGATGATGTTAACAATGCTCGGCACCACGGCGAGCGCAACAACTCGAAGGATAATGGAGAGGGCCTCGCTGGCCCTACGGATGGTCTGATACAGCGCCCGCTACTCATTCAGGAAGCCAGGATCATCGGACACCTATGAGCACCTTCGAGAAACTGAAACGGCATGAAACGGTAAGGCCGCGCTTGGGAGCTCTGGTTTATTTCAAACCTGTATTAACATACAAGTGTAATTTACTCGTCATCGAAAATAACGCGTAAAATACAGGCGTAATGAAACCGAGGGCCCGAGGTCTGTAAGTAAAACCGGCGGGTTACGCGTGTAATTTGAGAGACCAGTGTATATTTTACGAGCACTGCTATATGGACGACATTACCAGACGATACATGCACGACGTGCGTATCATGCCATCCATGAGCAAGGCTGAAACAGCAGCTAAAGGCTAGATTAGCAATCGTCCGAGTGTCGTTCAGCGTTTTTATCGTGTGTCAAGTACTTCCGATATTTTACTAGTCGAAATCGACTAACCAAGCGCCTTCGCCCGAGACCATCTGCTTTAATTTACAAGCGTGAGCTTTACAAGCGATTTTGGTTGGAAAACGATGATCCAATCACGGCCTAATATCATGAGTTGGTCGGAAGATCATATGGTTTCACGTCTAACCAACCCGACTTGTCGCATAGGCTATGAATGAAACAACAAACGATGAACTACTTAAGCACGGAAACAACAGAAGAGGATGATCTTCTTAACAAGCAAATCACTGGCATTAGATCGACATGCAAAACAATACGAAGCATTATCCTCAGGTGGCACGGTGAACAGCTCGTGATGCCGCATGCCACAACATTCCAAGCTCAACTTTGCAATCAAACACAAGGTCTGGCATTACATAGACAATATCCAGAACAAACTCTTAACACAGGAATATCTCAGCAGAGTAACTATGTACTTCTAAACTGAACACAGGAATAGGAAAAAACACTCGACGCTTCTGGCTAACATCAATGAGCAAATTTTGACAAGGTTTTCCAATTCCAATATATTAAACTAACGTCTTCTTGCTAACATCAATGATTAAACTTTGACAAGCTTTTCCCATTCAAAATATGTAATGCCTATGATCGTGGAGTCATGTCGCTTCTTGCGAACATCAATGATTAAACTTTGACAAGCTTTTCCCATTCAAAATATGCAATGCCTATGATCGTGGAGTCCTGTCGCTTCTTGCTAACATCAATGATTAAACTTTGACAAGCTTTTCCCATTCAAAATATGTAATGCCTATGATCGTGGAGGCACTTCACGTGTTGTTAAATTGCCAATGGTATCTGCAGACTAGTCATGTCATCGGTGTCTAATAATACTCTGTAAAGCTTCTCGGTCATTCCTTTTGTAATGTAGCGCAAACAGTGAGTGCTTCTTTCTGTAAAGTGGAACGACCAACTGGACCCAGTAATGCAGCAGTTTGCCTTGGACACATTGGCTCCTTTTGTGCAGTTGAACTAAAATCGAAGTTGGAATAAAATCGAGCTTTAATTTTGATATCCATGTAAGCAACAAAAGGTATAAGGGAAACAATTACTGAGAAATAACGGTTGATGACTTGTACTCCCAGAAGAAAAGCATCTACTGATCTACCTTATCTTAATGGGAAACAAAGCAGGAGAGTAGCAATTCTCAATCAGTGTGATTCATTCATATTAACTGAGACATTATCTTAACAATGCCTTGTTTCAAGATGTATAAAGAACGAAAAAGCAGAAAAGTATCATTCCTAAAACAATGCGACTGATTCATTTTAACAGAGACATTATCTTAACAATACCTTGGTTAAACATGTAGAAAGAGCTACAAAGCAGGATAGTACCATTTGTAAAACAGTGTAAGTCTGTAACTGAATTTAATAACAGAGACATTATCTGAACAATACATTTCTTAAACATGTACTCCGGCCGATCCCTAACAGAAATGGTACTCCTGCCGATCCCTAACAAGTGTTTGCAGTTTTGAACTAAGATTCAGTAGTTAATTCGGAGGAAGGTCGGTACTGACCATTCAAGACCAAGATTTGAAACAACTCGTGAGGAAGATCTCACAGAGATCTCAACACATATATGGGAATCCGGTCTCATTTTGTGCAGTTCCACCAAAATTAAGCAAAGCAAAATGTTGCAATAGCAACAAGTTGAAAAGATATCCCTGTTTTAATAGAGGCAAAAAAGGAATCAATTACTGGCCAATAAAGGAGGATGAAACATGCGGCCACAAAAGTGGTAATCCAGCCAATCCCTAACAAGTGTTGCAGTTTTGAAATATAGTTAATTCTGAGAGTGGCATCAATTACTGGCTTATAAAGGGGGTGATGCTGAATTTGTTGTAACAAAGCAACAAGCATCATGTCTGGGTTGGTCCCATTTTTGTTCACTACTTAATGGGAAAAGACAACAATACAATAGCTTCAATTCAACATTTATTTAAAACAGTACCAATACAAGTAGCACAACATCTCAAAGCACACTGCACAATCATGTGGATGAAGGCCTGTACTGACCTTTCATGAGACCAACAACGATAAAATACGAATCTGCCAACACAAATAGGAAATCCAATCTCGTTTTGTGTAGTTGCACTGAAATCAAGCAAAGTGTTTCGCGTAGCGAAGCAAAATGTCGCAATAGCAACAAGTTTAATAGATATCCCTATTTAAACAGAGGCAAAAAAGGAATCAATTACTGGCTAATAAAGGAGGATGAAACATGCGGCCACAAAAATGGTAATCCCGCCAATCCCTAACAAGTGTTGCAGTTTTGAAATAAAATTCAGTAGTTAATTCTGAGAGTGGCATCAATTACTTGCTTATAAAGGGGGTGATGCTGAATTTGTTGTAACAAAGCAACAAGCATCATGTCTGGGTTGGTCCCATTTTTGTTCACTACTTAATGGGAAAAGACAGCAATACAATAGCTTCAATTCATCATTTATTTAAAACAGTGCCAATACAAGTAGCACAGCATCTCAAAGCACACTGCACAATCATGTGGATGAAGGCATGTACTGACCTTTCATGAGACGACCAAGATAAAATATGAATCTACCAACACGAATAGGAAATCCAATCAAGTTTTGTGCAGTTGCACTGAAATCAAGCAAAGTTGCCGGTGTGACATTTAAGTTTTCTATAGGAACAAGTTGAATAGATATCCCTGTTTTAAGAGGCAAAAAAGAAAACAATTACTGGCCAATAAAGGAGGATGAAATATGCGGCCACAAAAAGAAGCATCTACCTTATCTTGATGGAAAACAAAGTATAGGACAGTAGCATTTCTAAAACGGTTGCATTGATTCATATTAACAGAGAAATTCTCTTAAAACAGATCAATAGTTAATTCTGAGAGTGGCATCAATTACTGGCTTATAAAGGGGGTGATGCTGAATTTGTTGTAACAAAGCAACAAGCATCATGTCTGGGTTGGTCCCATTTTTATTTACTACTTAATGGGAAAAGACACCAATACAATAGCTTCAATTCATCATTTATTTAAAACGGTTGCATTGATTCATATTAACAGAGACATTCTCTTGAAACAACATTCGTTAAAAATGTAATTTACTTTTAACAGTGGCATTGCTTCAATTTACCGACGGCATTCTTAGATTAACAACAGCAAAATAGCTGCATGGGACATGCCAGCACCATGTGTGTTCACACGTATAAATGGGTGATGCAGAGTATGTAGCCAAGCAGCATATATGCGCTGGTCTCATATTTGTTCTCTTTGAACCTTCTTCCTATGTGAGGGCAGCAAATCTAGTCATGCACAAACTACCCGACCCCCAGTTTTTCCCTTTTCAACAAAGAGATCGGTTCCTTACAGATGCGTGTACTGGGTTACCCCCTTTTTCCCTTTTCGACCTACAAAGCGGCGGGATAGCCAGTCTATACTACTTTCCGCCCCTCCTTTCTTCATTGAACCACGTCCTAGATTCTTGCTCCAGCCCACTGCACCCTTCTTTCCTCTTTGAACCAAGACCTAGATTCGACTACAGATCGAAAAAGATCCACATGCAGCTAGAGCAACGATGGTTTCAAAGAAACTTATACCTTAGGGTCGTTGGGATGTGGCAAGGCGTGCGGCGGGAGGCCGGATCTGCCCACACTACGTACGGCAGCGAGGAAGAAGGGGTTGGTGGCCCTCCCGCACAGGCGCTGGGTGAAAGAGAACAAGGGCGCGGATCTGCCCACACGACGGCAGCGAACAAGGGCACGGAGGATCTTCGTCCGCGCCAGTGCCGGCTCCGAGAGGATGGTGCGCATCGGCTTCCTCCATCGCCAACGGCGACAACGTCAACGCCGCACCTCCTCACCTCCCGCAGCGGACGGGATTCGGCCGGATCTGTGACCACCGATGAGGAGAGAGATAGAGTGGACACTATCATCTTGTTTTGATATGGAGAGGGTGAGAGAGCGAGACGCGATAAACTCTATCAAACAAGAGGCTATAATGGAGTAAAAAAATCTCTCCATAGCAATGGTTTTAAATAGAATACGCGTGTTCCCGGAAAAAAGAAACGAAAAGTGGCGGACAATTTTTTAAGGGTCTGTCTAGGACACATCTAGATGTGACATAGTTATGTCACATATAAGTTGATGTCCACTCTGTTTGTGGTCTTTTCCTAGTTTTTTTTGTTTCTTGTTGCTACATTATATACTTGTGGGAGCTTAGATGTGATATCCTTAAATAACATCTAGATGTGAATTAGACAAACTGATTTTCTAACGTACCAAGAAAGAAAACTCGATCAAAAACACGCACTCGCTTCCAGGTCGCGAGAGTCGTCGCGCACACACACATAGACATAGACATGCATATTTGTGTTTACGTAAAATTCCATTTCCATCTCCATCTCCAATCATATTTGTCCAACTGGTACATTATTTATGTTGTTAATTATATACGCAGCAATATTAACATACATCATCTCTTGTTTGCGCACGTCTGGACCGCTGCCACGGCCAGTCCTGACCAACCCGAACCCTCTTCATCACCCGCGTGTGCTTCCCGCCCGAAACGGTCAGTGCCGCATTCATGCCCGGCCAGAGCGGACGCGACCTCTCACTGGTGCCGGCATTGAAGCGGCGCGCCGGCCGAGAGAGCGTCGTCTGCGTCGCTTTCGGGTGCATGCGGTTGCTCCGCGTTCAAAGGTCGCAATAGTCGGCTACAACATGCATGTAAAAAGTTATTGGGAGTCCATGCTACAGCTAGCTGTCCTCCCCCAACTCGTCAATCTCTTCCAGTAGTGCTAGTACTCTATGGCACGATCCATCGACAAGCAGGCGGGAAAGTTATGGTATACTACTCGGTTTGCGGTGAGTGGCATGCCGAGCGACCGTGTGAGACACGAACACGACAGACGTGATTTAAACGTTGGTTTTGCTCGATGGCGCGATCCAACGAAACGAAACGAAACGTTGGTTTCTCTCCGTTTCCATTTTTTCTCCGGAAAAACGGAAACTTTTCCACTCCATTTTCATTCCTATTCCAAGGTTGCCCCGTTACAACATTCCATCAAATACAAAGGAAAACTAACACGCATGCTGATGCATCTCAATGATTCATAGATCATAGCCAATATTTACTTCACAACTAAATAAAAAAGTTGTGAGAGCGTGTACGAAAAAAAAAACTATTGATGGGGTCACTACGACTTAAACCCTAAACCCTAAACATGATTTAATTTCCTGGCCAGGTAGAACATGTCGAAGGAAAGACGGCTGGCACCCTCGGATCATACGATGCTTTTGTGCAGTTCCACTAAAATCGACCTGAGCAACCCTGATGGCAAAGATATTGAAGAAGTGCGATTAGAATAATAGTACTGGCACTAGTTCATGAGACATAAACTCATCACAAGTAGAAGCCAGTAGAAGTAGAGAAAGATCGGCATGGAGATGGAGCTACGACAGTGGAGCAAGCCGGCTCCAAAAGGAAGATGGACTACCTGGGACGTCGGGCTGTAGCTAGAAGGGCGGTTGGGACGCGGCATCGGCCCATACCGCGGTGACCCCCGATTGGGATGCACCGACTGTGGGTTTTCTCCCTCGCCGATGTCGACCGCGTCTACGCAGAACATTGTTTCCTTCCCCCAGCTGCGGGATCAGGCCCGTCGTTCTATGCTTGTGAAGAGAGCAACCTAAGCAAGCAGGCTTGTAGCTTAGGCTCTTGCTGGTGTATATATAGTGGTTTTCTTTTTCTCTCCATATCAACCATTTTATATTGCGTACGTGTCATTCAAGAGTGAAATGATGGTTGCTTCTTCCGACTAACTTACTGTGTGATTTGACTGCTCCTTAGTGGCCCCTACACGTACTCCCCCTACGTGTATGCAACAGTCACACGTACACATGGACGCAAAAACACGCGCGACGCCCTAATGCATGCATGTCCGAGCACACGACGGAACACACACGGTGACGCTCAAGTGTTCAACCTACACGTGCATGCACACACATACTCAGTCAGGGTGAGCTAGTGACCGTATGAACACCGGAAAATATATATATTGAGCGCAATAAGCGTATTATGAAGTCCACTGACCGTATTTTTACATATATACAGTGACAGACAGTGTATTTATCTCGTTTGAAATTAAGCCATGTTAACCGGAGAGGAGGTAGCATGGACTAGCATTACTTTGTTGTGTCCCGTCAACTTGCCGAACGAGGAGAAGGTTGCAGGATGGGAGAAGCTTGCGCGCGGTGGCTCGCAGGACAAGGAGAAACTTTTGACTAATTCAAGCTCTCCCTCGCTCAAGCGGTGGACGTGCAATAGTTAATTCGGTGTCAGATTGCCAGAAGCATACTACACTATACTACTAGGAACCAGATGGAGGAGCGTCTGCACTCTTATTATAATTTTAAAATGTGATAAAGCAATCTTCAACACATTTGGTTCTCTTCGAGGGTTCTCGCATGTGATAATGGAAGTTGATTGCATGGAACACTCGCCGCAATTCTCGCTTAATTCTGGCTCATATCCTGTTACAAATAGTAGCGCTCAGTAATATTTCCTCTTTTTTTGTTATTCAGCATGTAAACGGGTCAGCAAACCTTGCGGCGCATTTTCGTGCGAACCGTGCTTGCTGCACTTTGAATGTGATCGAGAGCTGGCTTGATGAAACACCTCGCTTCCTACTTCTTTTTTTGGCTTCCTAGTGACCAGTGTCTTGGTTGATCGTCCTAAGAATGCTTATATATGAATAAAGCTCTCTCATTTACCCGCAAAAAAGATTAAGCCATATTAACCGGAAAGGAGGGAGTATGGACTAGCACTACTTTTTGGTGTGTCCCGTCAACTCGCAGAATGAGGAGAAGCTTGCAGGACAAGGTGAAGCTCGCTTACGCCTTTGACTAATGCAACCTACACTTGGTGGACATGCATCAGTCCATTCGGTGTCAGATTGTCAGAGGCATACACTGTAGTACCCAACATGCGGAGTACCATCATTGTTCGACTTCACGAAGGGGCGAAGAGCCAAGCGCAGTACTAGTACGCATACTTGGTTTTGCACCTTCATACTACTCCACCCTCCATCACAGTTTACAGGGCGCGATTCATTATGATGCATTTCTCTCAATGCATTTCCACCACCAGAGAGACTTTAGACGCATTTGGTTTAATGCTCAATTAATTAGGGCGTGGTAACCGCAATCAAGTCCACAATTTTCTCTCCATGTACTGTACTACTACGGAGTGCATGCATGTGTGTACCCGGGGTGGAAGCACTGCATGCATGTGTGTACGCATTATTCCCTCTAGTAATAGACCTCGTGCTATAACTACCAATGCTATTTTTCAGGTCGATCGCTAGTCGCCTTGGTCCCACAGATTTTTTTTCTTTTTTCTGAAGCGCGCTGTATAAACAGTGACGGATGGAGTAGTATGAGCGGATTCAAAGAAGAGCGTATTGATGGTTGCTTCTTCAGAGCAACTTACAGTGGGAAAGGTGGGGCTTATGATTTGACTGCTCATTACTCACTATTAATGCGGCGCAACGACCGGGCTGAGTCTCCCATGCGGTTGTGCACTACCCCCTCGGTTCTTAAATATACTCCGGAGTATTTGTCTTTCTAAAATATGTTGAAATCTTTGTTAAGATGAATAGAATATTTAGGAACGGAGGAAGTACACATACGAAGCAAAATGAGTGAATCTACACTCTAAAATATGCCCGTTTGAAATTTGTAAAAAGACAAATATTTAGGAACAAAGGAGTATAATTTCGTGCATTGCACATGGACCCGGATGATGAAGAGGCTTCTGGCAATGCTATCAAGCTTCCATCATTTGTTTACATAATTGACGTACTATACAAATAATTTCCCAGCGACATGAAATTGTACAATGGTGTGAGCTTTCAGCTTTTGTTTCGCGTGTCTTGCCATCGATGCTCTTTCGGAAACAATAAAAAACTAACTTCCTTGCTAATGCATGTCAATTATTAGTAGATCAGAGCTAATAATTACATCACAACTGAAGACACAGTTGTGAGAAGGTGTTAAATTAAAATTGATCCATGCTTTTATTGGCAGCAACGTCCCCCCAGCTCTGTCTAAATCAACAAGGCACGTTGGGGAAAAAGTAGCTGTCTGGAGCATGCAACATTCCGATCATTTTGTGCAGTTCCACTAAAATAGAGCTGAGCATCCCTGTTCCAAAGATATCAAGTGTGATTACGATAATAGAGGACTGCTGATGAAACAATAAACACACAAATAGAAACCGGTCACCTTTGCGGTCTCTCTTAAGACTAACTAGTTGGAGAAGATTAGGCTCGGAGTTGGATGAGGAGGATAGAGCGAAACCAATCTCCCTTTGTGCAGTCGCACTGAAATGTAGAGACGTTGCCCGTGTGACATTTTAGTAAACTGCACAAAACACTCTTAAGAAAAAAGTGATGCGTGCAGTTCACCAAAAGGTCGCGATAGCAATGAGGTGAAATGGATAGTCATGTTTGCAAAAAAGAGGTAGAAAGGAAACAATTACTGGCCAATAACAGTTGATGACACATGCGATGACAAAAAAGAAGCATATTCCTTGTCCTAAGGGAAGATAACAACACGGTTGTGTTTGTCTAAAACGGTGTGAGGACGAGAATGCAATATGGAAAGTACGCCGGACGAGCTACGTTTTGGGCAAAGAACTATGGAAGATCCACATGCAGCGACGTGGGAAAACGGGCAGTGGAGCAAGGCCTGAGGGGATACCTGGAGGTCGTTAGGATGTAACTAGGTGAGCGGCGGCGGGCGGAATCTGCGAGCAGGTGGTGTAGGCCCTGCCGCGCCGGAGCTTGGTCAAAGAGAACGGCGTGTACCGCAAATCGGGAGGTGCTGCCTCGGTGCCGTCGAACGGAGAAACGATGCACTTCCTTCCTTTCCCCCGGCAGACGGGATGCGGTCGAATCAGTGACCAACGGTGAGAGAGAGAGAGGCCACCGCACTCCCTTTCCCCCGGCGGACGGGATGCGGCCAGATCTGTGACCAACGGTGAGAGAGAGAGGCCACTACACTCCCTTTCCCCCGGCGGACGGGATGCGGCCGGATCAGTGACCAGCGGTGAGAGAGAAAGAGAGAGAGAGAGAGAGAGAGAGAGAGAGAGAGAGAGAGAGAGAGAGGCCACCGGAGCCTTGTGTGAGATACTCTGAAGAGCGGACTACCTTTTCCTCCATAAAAATTGTTTTATATTCTGTGTACGTGCCATTGAGCGCTATAACTTTATTTAAAAATAATGCGGCAACACGTCAAGTCGAACTTTGTTTCGTGCACGTGTGGTACACGACCTCCCTAGGTAAACAACCGCTACAGGCGTTCAAATTAGCACGTGGGCTACCATTTCGTAAAGAAATGAGCTCCACCGTGTGCCCGCGCGGGTGTGGCTGGGCACGAAGCGTGAGTATGTGCACAGTGCACCTATTCTCTTCTTGTATACGTACACCACCTACGTGGGGTTGTGTGAGAGAGATACAAACCTAGAGAGATATAGTGTGTGGGTTCTTGAGAGTTTGGGGGGGTTAATCAAAAAAATTAACATATGCAATGCGTGTGAAATAGAGTCCTGGATATAACATATATATAGAGGGGGCGATCCACGAGAAGAGAGTGGAGGTATCATCGGCTTGAGGTTTCTATAGAATCGAAGAGAGGGATGATGTGTGTGTGTGTGCGCGTGCGATCGATAAAGAGTGCCATCGAATTTGTGTGTGCCCACGTCAAAGATATAGAGTGGCTGGCCTACTGGAATGTGAGATGGGACATGTGCAGTTTGTCTCTGTGGCATGGATACCTACCTGCAGCACTCGACTATCGGTGTGTGGTGGGGGAAGAGGGAGGCCCAATTAACTATAGAGGTACAATGGCTGGTATATGTGTGGAGGAGGAGAGAGGCCTACCTCATGTATTAAGGAGATCGATCTGCCTCATGTATTAAGGGAGATCGATCGGCATCCATGTATATGTGCAGGAGATGAATAAGGTTGGGAGAGAGACAGAGCTAGAGTGTTGGAGGGGATGGTAGTGGAGTTGCTTCTAACAAATGGTGGGATAGGCTTGCTAGACAAACGGAGGGCACACCCGCAATATCAATAAGAGAGGATATGGCTACTTGTTGTCTGTGCACGTGCATGTGAGAGACGGGTCAGGAGGCATGCACGAATGATGAGGGAGGACGATGTGGCTGTGGTAAGCAGACGTAACTACATAGGAAGATCAATCGCCCTTTGTAAGAGAAAGGAGAGACATAACTTGTGAGGTACGTCGATCGATGGGGGGGTAGTTAAATTCGATCTAGGTATATGTTGGGAGATCGATCGGTATACATGCATGTGTGTGTTAGAAGCAAATGAGGCACGAGGAGAAGGATAGAGAGAGAGGGATGCATGTAGGAGGTGGTACGAGAGGCATACTATATCGAGGGGGAGGAGTGTACGAGTACGAGAACGATGAAAGGAGTGGTGGGAGTGAGGCATGGACGGTGACAAGAGAAGAGGGGAAGCTTGTGTTTGTGCTAGGCACACCTGGCTAGAGAGGCATATCGATCGATGTGTGCCGTAAAGAAGGAGCTAGGGGCCTACACACACCGTGGGTGAACGACCTAAAGTTAAAACACGAATTTGCATGATGGAGCTAGAGAATGTTGAGAGAGGGTGAGAGGGATGCGGGCGTGTGCATGCACAAGAGAAAGTTAGCACTAGCTACAAAGATAAGAGGGTTGTGTGGGTGTAAAAGACGAATAGAGATCATATATACTTCATTATAAAAAGCGAATTCGGATATTTGAAGAATTTATCATAGTGTTTAAAATCGACGGATGTGTGAATATATATAACGGTGATAAACATGGTGTGGTTATGAACATGGCATACTACATTTAATATATTTTATCTCTACTCTTATAAAAACGGAGTTGTTGATGATGGTGTGCCTGCCATCCTGCATTATAGGCCGTCTGATTTATATCTGGCGGATAGCAAGGAAACTTTGATGGTTGAAGTTGGCAATAATCATGATTGTGGATTCTTATTGAAATAGAGAAACGAATTCAAATTTAGTTCGAATTGCAACAGTAGTATAGACATTTGGAATGCACTAAAATGTTGGTATGAGTAGGTTACATGCATTATACAGCAAGCGAAAAAATTTAATCGGACATAACATGGATTCATACTCCCTCCTTCCATCTACATAGGGCGTAATGAGATTTTTAAGACCGCCTTTGACTATTGACAAGATTAATAGTACATGACATGCACAATGTGAAAATTATATCATTGAAAAAACCTTTCACAGACGAATTTAACGGTGTGCTTTGTGTAAGTTGCATGTCACTCTAATATTTGGTCAAAGTTAGCATCGAAAAACGCATTAGGCCCTATATAGATGGAAGGAGGGAATAGCTTTGAATAGCATTTGTATAGTAAAACGGGGCAAGACTCTCTTTGTGGGGTGTGAATAGTTTTATTTTTTTCGTTTTCTTTTTGGTTGAGGGAAGTGCGAATTAATTTGGTACGTACAAGTACAATATTACGACATGTTAGGCTTGTCCCTGAAATTCAACCCGCGTCTTGTTATATCCCGAAAATTCAGATATCGTGCTCCCAAAACTGGCGCCTTCATAATCCGTGCCTTGCTATCTCGAAATTACAACGCGCGCGAAAACTCCCTCCAGCTGCCAAATCCCGGCACGCGAAATCCCCCTTCTAACCCTGAGCCGAAAGCGCCGCTAGTTCAAATCGGTGGGGGGTACTTTTGTAACACACCCTACATTTTGGACAAGCGCGTTCCTAAGTCATGCTTCACCTCCTCCCATCACCCCCTTTTCACCATTCAAAATCCCAGGCCGCCATAACCTCTCCGCTCCAGCCGCGAAACCCCACCCTCCTCCATCTGCCACGTCACCGTTGTCCAGCTGGAGCCTCTTCCCCGACGATGTCGTCCACCGCAATAGCTCGACGTCCCTCGTCCACCTCCCCGGATGATGATCCTTCGTCCATCTCACCGTCCCGCCGGTTCAGCCGCCCCGTCCTCCACCTCCAAGGAGCTGCTCCGACGATCGCCTCGTCTATCGCGGCTGCTCCATCCCCACAGCGCCGCCTTAACCTGCTCCACCGAAACCGCAGCATCCTCAATGACTCCTCGGACGAAGCCGAGGCCTACTCGGCGCCACCAAAGAGGTTGTACACTCATCGCATCACACCTTCTCCTTAACTCGACCTCCCGGCGCCGACGGTGCTCCATCCCGCACCCCCATGGAGCGGCTACCTTGAAGCCGGCGCCGCGGGCGACATCTCCACGGTGGCTCTCCCCCAGTGCGAGGCCCCTTCAGCGGCGGCGTCCATACCAGCCGGATCTGCTGCTGCTGCTCCGGCTCTCGCTCGATCGCTCGCTCGCCCAGCTGCTGCTGCTGCTCTCCCCCTCGCTCGTGCTGCTGCTTTGCTCTGATTAAGCCACACTTCAGTCGACTGAATCGACTTTTGGGTCAGTCGATTTTCAGGGGTTGGGGGGCTCGCCGGAGTTAAGGAAGAACCACCCGCAGCGGGAACGGGGGCTCACCGGAGAGGTACCCCACTATCTATCTTAGGGTTCAGGGTGGGGGCGGGGGGCCTAGAGGGCTGGCCGGGGCGGCGGTGGCGAGTTGTTTTGGGGTGGCGAGGCGGCGCTGTGGCCGGCGGTTCGGCCGGTGGTGGCTGGCGGCTCAGGGGGGTGCAGGTTGAAGATGAACTGCAGGCCCTCCCTAAACTACATGTCAAGTGCCTCTCTGCTACCATTGCGTTCAGTCTCGACAGTAGCATTTAGATTCCACAGTAAATTTCAGTTTCGACAGTTAAGTTCAGAGTCAACAGTTTTTACCTCATCTGTTGTAGTCAGGTGGTTTTTGGTGATGTTAATTTTACATCCATTTTACATCATCTATTGGAGATGCTATTAGAATCCCACTTGAGATTGACGATGTATGTCTTGTGCTGCTTCAGCCTTGACGTCTTACGGCTCACCGGAGCTGCTCCAATGACAGAACGATCCATCACAACAAAGCAGTGCCCTGGACGTCGTCTACAGATTCCTCAGATCTTCCTCCACACCTCTGACAGCCACCTCTGCCTCAACTGCTTCAGCGACCAACCCAATGATGCTGAGATCGACACGGCTACGGCAAAGAGGTTGTACACTTGTTGCATCACTTATTACTATACATCCACGTCGATCCATTAGGGCTATTTTGATTCAACGGAAAAATATCGATCCACTGGTTGTTACCATCTCTGCATGCTCTCCTTACATAATCTCACCATATTTTTTTCGTATGCATGTCAGATATTGTACACAGTCATGCTGAACATGTAGAGAAAAAGAGAAGAGTTTTGCGCGGCAATATAATGTCATGCAGACATCGCTCCATGGTGGGTTCAATGGCAAACCCTCCCCACCCCTCTCCAGATTGTAATCCAGAGGAAGATATCTGTTCTGAGGCGGATTCGGATGCCACTGACACTCCTATTTACCCCCCAAGGTGTTTGCTCTATCTTGGCATGATGATGTTAGTCATATCATGCATATGTTGCCTTGCAGTGCCTACTTTTGACATCATATATGTCATCTGCTTAGTTTAGACATGTTTTGTAATGCCACCTGTTTAGTTTCTATATCATTTATGGGAATTATGCAGTCTCATGTCTTTTAGCCAGCCATAATATATGTGAAATGTGCAATGCCATCCTGTTTAACCAGGCATCATATATTTGAATGATATCTTGCCCTTCCTTTTCTTCATTACATTTCCATTTGTCGACAATGTTTGTACATTAAACTACTCTTTCTGTGAATCAGCCATTTGGGTGGGAGATGGAGAAATCTGGAGTGAAAACAAGGCCTTCAGAGCAGACAATGCTACCTGTCGAAGCAGATCTCTTGTTGGGTCCCGATAGCTCCTTAGAGATGGATTCAGAGACAGATGACCAATCATATTCCCCCACTGAGGTGTATGCTCTAACTTGGCACGGTTATACTGTTCATATCATGCATACAGTGGCTTGCATTGCATAGTTTAGACATCATATACACAATATTCAACACCATGTTCTTAGTTCAGACATCATATTGAATGCCCTCTGTTTAGCATATAAATCACATATGTGAATTAAATGATGTGATCCTGATTACTTAGATAACATGTAGGTGAATTATGTCATGCGATCCTGTTTAGTTATTCATCATATCTTTGAATTATGTTATGCTATGCTATCCAGTTTAGATAGACATCATATATGTGAAATTATGTCATGCTATCCGTTTTAGTTAAACAATATACATGTCAATTATTTCATGCCCTCTTTTTTCCACACTATCTATTGCATCTGTCTCTTATACAATGTCTGTACATTCAACTATGTTTCCTGTTTATCAGCCATTTGAATTGGAGCGGGTGATGCCAGTATCTAGCGGACTAAAAACATGGTCTTCAAATAAAATAGTGCTACCTCTTGGTGGAGATAGCACCCCGGCTGTACATGCACAAGAACCAGCCCTACCACACATAACCCAAACTCTCGCAGATTGTACCCCTACTACGATGGACAGAGAACCAGCTTCACCCAATGTAACCCCAACCCCAGCCGATACTAACCCAGTTCCTGTTGACACAGCACCATCTCCACCACAGAGCTCTCAAACAAGAGCAGTTAGTAAGGCAGCTCCAGTGCCCAAAGGGCCAGTATTATCACGGTGAACCCCAACTCCACCAGTTAGTACGCCTATTCCTGTGGAGGAAGCACAACCAGCTAGTCGTAGTTTAGCATCTATCGCATTTGATGTTGTTAAATCGTATGTACGTATCTTCCCATCTTGGAAATATTATACTGAAGATGAAGGAAAATGCTAGTTGCAGGTGTTTGTCCAGGAGTTATGTGTAAGTAATGTTATTCATGGCAATTACTTTGCTTCGTCCCATACATCCTACCTCCATGATGGTTATAATACAACAAATTTTCCCATTTTTCTCTATAGAGAAGGACCGATTTGGAAACTCGGGATGAGGTAACCTGTGCTAATACCTCTGCTATCTTCAAGAATGCTTGGTGGCAGTATCGGAATTATCTGAAGAAAACGTACTTCACCGGCAAAGAAAATCATCAAATTCCCTTACGTTCTCCTGAGACACATTTACTGGACGATGACTGGGAACGCCTTGTTCTGTACTGGTCCCGAACCAAGAATATGGTAAGGTCTATGAGCTCATTTTCTATTTTTAAGTATTATATTCTTGCGTTTTATTGTACTCTGTTCACGTAGAACAAGTGCCTAAACCTGAAGAACAACTGGTCTAATTTAAGATTCCATTTCTACCATAGCATATAGATATATGTTTGTTTAATGCTTTTATTATGTATTAGTACTTGGCAATAGAAGACTTGGTAGTTTAATCATGTCCACCTTACTAATGAACTGGTTCACCGAAATGAGTTTCATATAGTAGTACATGCTAAACTTGTTATGTGTCTGCTTGTTTCTTCTTTTAGAATGCTGACAGAATATTGGGGAAGAGTGCCTTATTAAGCAACGGTAAAGGAAGTAATGCAGATAAGGTTCAGGATAGTGACACATCCTGCCTTGGTTTATTGTTGGAGTTACTGGCCACTACCGCTTGCACAAGCTATTCAAACTCACTGTCTGAATCAGTTCGGTTTCTTGAGTCTCAACTACAAGCTGAAAGACATCGATCAGCTGTGCTGCGACAAGAAGCGGAAGGACTGCGGAAGTCCCTGGAGCATTCATATGCATACTTTTTGGTGCAACAGCAAGCGTTGGAGGATTTTAGCGCCAAACAGGACAAAGCTAACCAGCTTGCTAAGCTTATTGCCAGCATGGTGGATACCCAGGAAAACGTTTCTTGAGCTCTTCTGAAGTTGTTTCAGTTATGCTCTTGTTTTGCTGCCGCGTTTATTTGCACTGATGGCCAATTTTGACGGCCAGTGTATATGATATGCTGCTTTGTTCCCTATATTTGCACTGGTGGCGAACTTTGATGCCCAGTGGATGTAATATGTGTAATAGCCGTGATAGCCTAGCGTTAGTTGTTTGCTTATTTATTTCCTTGTTGTCTTATTTATTTGTTTGCTTGTAGTCATTGTAGTTCTTTTTCCGCGGTTAACTAGTGGCTGCAATAACCTATTTTTTAAAACTAGGCCACAATAACCATGGGCTAATATTTACTGTAGTGACACTGGGCCTCCTACGGGCGTAGAAACAGTGGGCCTTTTACGGGCCGTAGAAATAGTAGGCCTTCTACGGGCCGTATCATCAATGGGCCTTATACGGGCCTGTATGATCGACTGGCCAAACATGGGCTAATAACAGGCCGCATTATGGCCGTAAACGGTCTAGAGTTGGAATCGTCCATTCATGGGCCGACCATAACGGACCATCGTTAATAGGCCGTATTTGATGACGCTATGAAAACGGGCCAACGTATTAACGGACCACAAACGGGCCGACTGTAACCACGGGCTGAATTTGGCCCACAAGCAGAAAATGACAGTAACAGGCCGTAAGTAAACGAATGCTGGAAATGAGTCCAAGAATAAATGGGCTCTGAGAAGGCCGAAAAGATAACATGGGCTGGAAACGTCCCAACAGAATAACGGGCCGTTAATGGGTATAAAGTGATACACTGTTCATTACGGGCCAGTTTCATCACGGGTCATTAATGGGTGTAAAGTGATACACTGTTTATTACGGGCCAGTTTCACCACGGGTCGTTAATAGGCCAAGAGTTACATAGGGCCTCATATGGGCCGAAAGACGTCATGGGCCATACATGGGCCAGAAGTGAAAACAGGCTGGAATCATATTGAATGGCCCAGATGATGCTACTGGGCCTAATTCGGATAGGGCGTAACGGGCCTTGGGTTAGCGGGTTGTAAATGGGTATGCGAACAGGCCGTTAACAGGCTTTTCATGGGCCGGCCCACCAGCTTTTGACCAAGTCAAACAGGCCGGCCTTTTCACAGGAATGGGCCTCTGTTGGGTCGTGCCACGTGTTGACATATCATAGGCGCCCATCTGACCCACTGACGAGCTGACACGTGTTTCGTCCGGCCAATAAGAATTTTACACGTGGAAATTTCCCATTGGTCGGGGCTGTTAACGGGTTATCGGATCCAAAACCCGACCCAATAGCTTAACGGCGTTCCGTTACGGTGGATGCCACGTGTCGGTCACCCTTGACGAAAGCACTTCTGTGACGCGCGATTTATCATCATGGAAGTGGACACTTCCGTGATGATAATTTTGGTAATGTCATGGAACACTTCTACGACAGCACAGGTATGACTATCTTGATTCTGTCAAAAATTTGTCATGGATGTACATGCATGACAAAAAAACGACCTACTGTGACAAACACGTATCATCACGAAAGTGTATTTTTTTGTAGTGAGATAAGGCTAAGGCTGCTGGCCATATTCAGGGGATCACTCCCCACCTGGCTGGCGGCTCCAGGATCTCCCTCCTCCAGTATGCCGACGACACCATTATCATGGTCAAAGGCTCGGAGTCGGATATCGCCAACCTTAAGTTCCTCCTCCTCTGCTTCCAACAAATGTATGGCCTTAAGATAAACTTCGACAAGAGTGATGTGATGGTGATGGGCTACTCTCGGGCCGAGTCGCTTGCCATTGCCAACCGGCTTAACTGCCGCCTCGGCGCCTTTCCCACAACTTACCTGGGAACGCCCATTAGCGACTCTCGGCTCACCGTCGCGGACCTGCGCCCGACCGTGACCAAACTCCAAACGCGCATCGAACCTTGGCAGGGTAGATGGTTGTCAAAGGCGGCTCAGACCATTCTCATTAACTCATCCCTCTCCAGCCTCCTCCTGTTTCTCATGAGCTTCTACAGCCTCCACGAGACCCTGCACCATGAGATCGCCAAAATTCAGTCCCGCTTTTACTGGGCTGGCGACAACAATAAGCAGAAATACCATATGGTTAGCTGGCCCGACATCTGCAAGCCTAGGGATCAAGGAGGCCTCGCGATCATGTGCTCCAAACGCATGAATATCGCCCTCCTATCCCGTTGGCTCTGGCGGATCTCGCAGGGCCAGGGGGGTCTCTGGCTTGACATCATTCGGAACAAATATCTGCGAGGCCAACCCCTCGCCTTTTGTCAGAGATCTGGTGGCTCTCAGTTCTGGCAGTCGGTCGTCCAGCTGCTCCCGGTCCTTCGCATCGGGACATCCATCTAGGTGGGCTCCGGATCGACGACACTGTTCTGGTTTGATAGATGGGCTGGAGACTCCCCCTTCGCCGCGCGCTTCCCCGACCTCTTCTCCATCGCAGTAGAACCCTTGATCTCTGTTGAGAGGGCCCTTATTGACCTAGGGCGCCTTGCTTTTCGGAGGCCCTTTGGCCCCCCGGAATCCGCCGCCTGGCGCGAGTTGCTGGACTGCGTTGCTCTTCATGAGCCTGTGGTGGATAGTAGCCTTGACCGGGTGAGATGGCGTCTCGAACCTTCGGGACAATTCTCCACCAAGTCTCTGTACCATGCCATCGCTCCCTCCTCCACCCCTCCCCCCCTTGTGACGGTGTGGTCCATCCGCCTGCCCCTGAAAATCCGGATCTTCATGTGGCAGTGGATTCGCGGTCGACTCCCGTCTGGCGTTGAGGTCCGCAAGCGCAATGGCCCGGGCTCCGGCCTCTGCCCACTTTGTGGCGTTCCCGAGGACTCGAATAACATCTTCTTCTCCTGCGTATCCGCGCAATTCGTGTGGAGTTGCTTCCGTGGCGTGGTGGGTGGAAATTGGTGTCACACCAACTTCCCCGACCTATATGACGAGCTCCAGTCCTCCCCCTTGTCTTCTCGCCACATTAGGTGGCTTGAGATTGGTGTCCTCGCTTGGACCCTCTGGACGGTCCGTAATAAGCCTGTGATCCAGCGTGTTCCCCTTCGACGGGCTACTGACGTTATCTTCAAACTGTCTGCTTTCTTGCAGCTTTGGTGGCCGCTTAGCCGCCCCAAGGACCGCGACGCCATCTCAGCCTTCATCGCTGACCTTCGCTCGATGGTTGTCCGCCTGTCTCCGCCGCCCCCGCCGCCACCGCCGGAACCTGACTAGTTGTTGGGCTCCCCAGCTCTTTTCTTTTAGTTTTTTTTGGGCTTGTTGAGCTGTGTCCTCAGCAGAACCTTCTTCTTGTTTGTGAGACTTGGGTGCGTGTGGACTAGTCCTTGTATGTGTGCTCTGTGGCGGTTTGCTTTATTTATAAAGCGGGGTGAAAGCCTTTTTCGATAAACATGACTTGATATATCCGTATTTAGACAAATCTAAGACAAGAATTTTAGGACGGAGTGACTATATGGTTATATCACATTCAATTACCGATGTATCACGCTCTTCTCTTAGGCCTCTTTTGATTTGAAAGAGTTCTGTAGGATAGGATTTTTATAGGAAAAAATCCTTTAGAGTCCTTCGGTTTGTTTGTAGGAATATAATTATATTCATATGAAGGAATTCTTTCTATCCTAAATGAAAAAAGATGACCTGATGTAATAGTCCTACTTCTTCGTCTGGTAGTTGCAAAAAGAGATGTTTAAAAAGTTTGCTCGGGCCCTGTGTGGCTGATCCTATTTGCTATAGTTTTTCTTCTGAACCTGCTACTCTGGCTAGATCCGAGAGCTTTGAAATGTTGGGCTGGGTGCTTTGCCCCGTTTTTAATAAAAATAAGATGGGGAAAACCCTTTTTCATCAAATAAAAAATTTCTTCCTATCCCTCACATTTTATAGAAAAATAAATATTAGCCTAGACTCGATAGAAAATATACTATGGTGTGAACCAGAGCATATCTCTCTTACTATTTCTATTCATAGAATTTGAAATACTTGACATCTCATTTCCTATCCTATAAACCAAAGAAGGCCTTAGTATATGTTTTTTTAGAAAACATTCTTATATGTTCATGGCCTGATATACGTTTTGAGCATTGTCACAGTATTTTCGCTGCATAACCCGAACGGCTGCCCGCCAATCCCCGATCCAGGTCACGGATAGCCGCAGTACGCAGAGCACACGAGATCCCGAAAGCATCTGCGACGGCCCTTGGATGAGCTGGATGGTTTTTTAGGCTACGTGCCCATAGCTGGTTTTCTGCCTACAAGTGGGATTTTCCCGTTAATTTATCGTTCTAGTACTAGTGTAATTTTTTTTTGCGGGTTAGTACTAGTGTAATTCCTCTGAATAAATTATACTGTTAACTGTGGTCATTCAGTAGGTGGGAAAACAGGCATGTCCCACTTTTGTATTGAGAAAAGACATGTGTATCATTTGTTTGCGCATTAATCCTGCATTTACTCCTAAATTTCACATCTCAAATTGTATCAGTTGTATCAGAGTTCATTAGACAAAACACACCCTTTTTCTTCACGTGTAGACAAAACATACCCTTGATTGGGCCTCAAATGGCAGTCATGTTCATTCGGAACTCGTGAGTGCAAAACGCAGAAATTGAAAATCGCCTTTGCACCAACTAAACATAAATACATATCACAAAAGTTAAGTACCGGATGCAATCAAAAGAACGAGAAACATGGCCTATAAATGATGTTCTGGCTAGAATAGAATAGACCTAACAACAGCTAATCCCGCCTTCCACTCAGTAAGACACTCAGTTACTGGTCCGGTTACACCATCGTAATTATCGTCTGAGCAAGCGCCTCAAGTAAAGATAGACATGAATGCAAAAGTGTAATCCAAGTCAAGCACCAGAGATGCACGAGGGTAATTCATCATGTTCAAGTAAACAAACTTAAGGATGAGAGTTGCTACCACCAATTGCAAAGTGACGGTGATTTTGTAAGAAAAACCTGTAAGGGTGCAAAAGCAAAAGAATTCGAGGCAACGACCAGTAGGTACATTTGCTTCCTGGGCCCAGTGGAGTTGTACTTCGCACAATATGGGTGTCCAGGGCAACTCGGCATACCCCTGATGGTTGAAATTCGTATACAACAAATTTAGGTGGAAGACATGTTGGAGGCTTGGAGCAGCTTTAGCAGATTGCAATACTCAAACGACTTAATCTGATATCCCTAGGGAAAGCTGCTCCCTCCAAAAACTTGTTGCATGATCTATGGCCCAGCTATCTTACTCCCTCCGTTCGGAATTACTTGTCGCAGAAATGGATGTATCTAGACATATTTTAGTTCTAGATACATCCATTTCCGAGACAAGTAAGTCCGAACGGAGGGAGTATCTGTGAAGGGCCTTACAGCTTGCTCAGGGTAAGTGACTCATCAGGTTTGAAGCATTCATTATATACCACTATTAGCAGACATCAGTTGTTCTATATGGTAGCATGGACGCGGAAGCCAATTTCGTAACCAGATCCATCTCCATAAGATGGCATCAACACCCCGTTTTGACCATCACATAAAATCTCCTTTCCCCTTTTTACCAGTAAAAACTAACGTGATAGCTTTTTGGTTAACCTGTCATATTCTACGCTACCTCATTCCTACAGTTTAGATTTCTCACCGACTCTCAGTCTATTTTGTGCTGATGATGGGCTTAACTTGCATTCATTACAATGCTCGCGGACTAGGGTACTAATCAAGCAGCAGGACATCACGTAGGAAAACAGGGAGAGCAAGAAGTAGGACACAACTTAAGCTTCTCAAGGACATTATTCAGGCTTTCGGCTTAATATAAAGACAAGGGTTTCCTCCCTATGTAACACAAATCCTACCATACAAAGGGTTGAAGGCACTACTTGGTAGTAAAGATAGTTGCCTAGACATAAATCTGAATATCTGATGACTCATATGACAGCTCAAATATAAAGGGGCAGCCCCAGTGCATGTAGCTCCCGCTTGCGCAGGGTCTGGGGAAGGGTCCGACCACTTTGGGTCTATTGTACGCAGCCTTTCCCTACATTTCTGTAAGAGGCTGTTTCCAGGACTTGAACCCGTGACCTCATGGTCACAAGGCAGCAGCTTTACCACTGCGCTAAGGCTCCCCTTCCCCAGCTCAAATATGTTGATTTTTTTTTTATCGCATAAACCAGAATGTGAAAAGAACTTGACATGTTGTAACTTGTAACACCTATTAAAACTGTTCCTTTTTTACACCTAAACTGTTGAGTCTAACATCTTTAAACTAAACATGAGCATAGAATGCACGCAGCGAACATGATAGGGAACATGCTAGTCAACAAAATAAAACACATAATGTCTGCAAAATCTAGATCAACATTATGTATGAAGGGCAATTCAGGCACATTAAACTTACAAGACAAGTGGAAGTGTTGACTTCCTCAAATAATCTAGAATACCTCTTATAAGTTTATCTTGGAACAAGATGCACCCATTCCCAGTGTCTAGTCACTGCTCCATGTAATATGCAAGGATGCAATTTCCCGGCAGCTGTCAACTATGATCGCATCAGGGTGAAGCTTTCAAGTAGTATCCACCAACAAAACTGCTGTCAGAACTCAGAACTGCTTCCTTTTGCTCCTAAACAAACTATCCCTCTTAGAATACACAAAAAAGAAACCAAAAACAAAGACTCCAGACAAGGAAACTGATAGCCATGGGAATGGTGGGTCTTTGAAGCAAACCAGTGAGGCATCCAGCTCCTGAGAAGCCTGATACACCAACATGTAAATGGCATACATATCATGATCTGAAGATCTCAAAAGGTACATTGCCTTGTCGTAATCCAGGCGGGACATGGCTGACACCACCTTCTCCAACTTATAAGTGAGCAGATTCCACCTTTGAATGAACTCAACATGCCTTTTCTTTCTAAGGAGTATATTTTCCCCACCATGGGCAGCCAGTGACTCCAGAACCTCAACTGTACTAGTGATTGTGTAGTTGAGGGTGGTAAGAAGAACATTCCTACGGGCTGCATCTTTCTGCACAAAAGACAGTGATTTCGTCTCTGAGAACGGCCCAAATGGTGTATGTCCAGTGCTCCAAGTGTAATCAACGACCGTGGCATTGTGCTCAGGGCTCCATGACTGGTGTGTTGGTGAGACGCCAAACATGGTCTGCAGAACTGAGCCGATGATCGGACGGTCGAGATTTCTAGTCATTGTAATTACATGTCGACCATTACAGCTGTAGTCACTGACCGTTTGCGAGCTCCTTGTCCTCACAGCAACCACCATATCACGGAAAGCCACCGCTTGGTGGTACCTATCTAACAACAGAAGCTTATCGAAATCCAAATCAAAAACATAAACTGGCACAACCTTGTCATGCTCATCATCATCATGAATCCCAGCCACACGATGCAACTCATCCGACGAGTCTGACAGCACCTGCCTCATCCGCTTGGAGTCCAAGTACTCACTCACTATCATCGTGTAATTCTCAAACAAGAACCTGGATGTAAATGAGTGTGTTGAGCGGGCAATTGCAAATGAGCAAATTGAGCACTCAGAGTACTTGACACTGTGCGAATCAAACTTCAAGCTCTGGCCATCGAAGGGCAGATCTCCATCCCGAATCGACTGTTCAATTGCACTCCAATCGAGTCCAACAGGATCTTTCTCTTCACCATGGATGTGAACAAAACGAATAAGCAAAGAGCTCTCAAAATGCACTGGGATTCTGAGCGAAGGCACTAGCAACGACTTGTAAGCACTGAGAACCAGTGAGGCCAGATCCGCAAGGAGCGCCTTGTCCGACTTGGGGCGGCCGTGGAGAGCAGCAAGAGGATGAAACTCACCACGAGGGAGGACGCCTTCGCCGGAGAGCGCCGGCCCGTAGTCCACCGGGCCTGCACCGAGGTCGATCCAGATGTAGCGCTCCTTGCCGGTCCAGAGAGGGGCGAGGCAGCGGGAGAAGGCAGGCGAATGGCCATCGGCAGAGGAGGAGGCCGCGGTGTAGGCGTACGGACGCGGCTGCGGGCCGAGGTCGAGCAAGTAGATGTAGACGGCCGGGGAGGACGCCGAGCCGGCGTGCGCTCGGTAGTCCTCGGCGATGATATCGTCGACGATTTTGTAAGGCACGGAGGAGAGGGCGTTGGAGTGGAAGGGCGCGGGGGCTGCATTGAGGTGGGCTTGGACGGCGGTCGCGGCGCGGGTCACGAGGTCGGAGGACGCGGCGGGGGCGGCGACATCGAGGTGGATGCTGTGGGAGAGCGCGAGGCGGTGCGGGGGGCGGCTGGAGAGGAAGTGGGAGGAGGACACGGCGGATGAGACAAAGGAAGGGAGGAGGCCGGCGGAGGTGGGCGGGAAGGAGGAGCCGGCGAGGCGGACGTTGACGGGGACGGCGGCGGAGAGGGAGAGGAGGCGAGACGGGAGGATCGGGGACGGGGCGGAGAGCGCGCGGCGCAGGCCGGCGGGGAGAGAGGCGAAGGTGTCGTTGGCGGCGGAGGGGTCGCGCGCGGCGGCCGACGCGAGGAAGGCGTCGAGGCCGGCGAACGCGGCCGCGCTGGCGGCGGGGGCAATCGAAAGGAGGATGAGGGGGAGGAGGAGGAAGGGTAGGGTTTGGGGTGGGGATTCGGCCATGGTGGCGGCCGGCGAGCGAAGACGGGACAGAGGTGCTGGGTTCAGTCCAGGGCTAGATCGATCTGAGATGGGGAAGGAGACTGAGACGATGCACGCTAGCGAGGATCTTCTGCCGCAAGGATGTGTGTAGTCCCGTGTGTGTCTCGACTGCTGATTGACTATATCTGGTTGTGAGTGTGCTATTTTTCTCCGTATAAGTCTTTTATAGAGATAGCAAACATGGCCCGTGTGTTGCGATGGAAGAAAACAGCCCTCACACGCCATTATTCACTGAGCATGATTAAAGATTTCACCCTCATGACCATAACATAATAAATATAACTAATACCTTATTCTCAGGTCCACATCCTCCATTTTAGTATAACACAAGACACATGTTTCTTCTTGTCGTCTTTGTCGTCCTCATTGCCGGTGGTCGTGCTACCAATTGTCACTAATCTAGGTTGGCCAGGTCCAATAGCTGGATTGTTGAGTCGCCTTTGTGTCCGGCGAAGATCAAGAGCGTTGACCAAAATTTTTCTTTATCATCTGGGTAATATAATAGGGAAAAGCACAGCACATTATATATGTCCGTGTCATCATGTAAATTGAGTAGTTTATGTCAGATAGACCATGAAACCTTAGTTGGACTTTTCATGCATTTTGATGGGAGTCACTGGGCCGAGTGGTCGTACATAAAGAGGCGACAAACAAAAAGATTCCTTCCATATCCCTAATTTAATAAATTGAACTAAAACCATGCATTAGGTGGGCACATTTAAAAATTCCGCCAAGTTTTATTAATAGGTATAGATTAAAACAATTTAGCTACAGTACCTCCCAATTTTAAAGAAAACATGTTTTAAAAAATGTTTGCCTTTTCAAATTGAAAATTCAAAAATATTTGTGTTTTTCAAATGTTTGCAAAAGCAAAAATAATCACAACAGTATCTCCTAATTTTTTTTAAAAATGTTTTAAAAAATACTCAGGTTTTTAAAAATAATTAAAAGGGAAATATTGTTGTTTTTTAAAAAATCAAGTTTGAAATTTGTACTAACAACTTTGCAAAAAAGCGTTCTAAAATATATTCACTTTTTCAAAAAAAAATCTTTTCATCTCAGTATCTGCCGCGACTGCGTGCTCATTTTTATTCAGCTACGGGATGGATAGGCAATCGTTGAAGAGAGGGTGGTGCACAAAGGACTTCCGCCGGGATTTTCGATGTAAGAGCACACATGATGTTTTTTGTATGACCGTATGACTTCAATGTGACATTATAGATTAGATCGTCAGTATGTATATAGTGACAACACATATCTCCCAGTAAATTAACCATCGTACTGATGATAAAAAAGCCATACACACAACCCTTATGTTGAGTTACTGATATCACACAGGAAAAATGTCGTATACTTCACCTAGTGTTCAAGCATGTTGTGTGTGTTCTCACTATGAAGTCCTTATTGTTGGGAACGTAGTAATTTCAAAAAAATTCCTACGCACACGCAAGATCATGCTGATGCATAGCAACGAGAGGGGAGAGTATTGTCTACGTACCCTCGTAGACCGGCAACGGAAGTGTTGACACAACATAGAGGAAGTAGTCGTACGTCTTCCCGATCCGACCGATCCAAGTACCGAACGTACGGCATCTCCGAGTTCTGCACACGTTCAGCTTGATGACGATCCCCGGACTCCGATCCAGCAAAGTGTCGGTGAAGAGTTCCGTCAGCACGACGGCGTGGTGACGATCTTGATGTTCTACCGTCGCAGGGCTTCGCCTAAGCACCGCTACAATATTATCGAGGAGTATGGTGGAAGGGGGCACCGCACACGGCTAAGAAAACGATCACGAGGATCAACTTGTGTGTCTAGAGGTGCCCCCTGCCCCGTATATAAAGGAGCAAGGGGGGAGGCCGGCCGGCCCTAGGGCGCGCCAAGGAGGAGGAGTCCTCCTCCTAGTAGGAGTAGGACTCCCCTCTTTCCTACTCCTACTAGGAGGGGAAAGGAAGGGGGAGAGGGAGAAGGAAAGGGGGGCGCCGCCCCCCCTCTCCTAGTCCAATTCGGACCAGAGGGGGAGGGGGCGC